>NC_081802.1:576330-631330 GCF_963082965.1 Carassius carassius
ATTTCTCAGAGTCTGGATAACTAGGCGAATCTCCAGCGGGAGCGCAAGATTGCATAACACACATCAGCCTCCGCATGACTGAGCAGCGGGTTTCACACAAAACAACACATCAAGACCGTGTGAAGAACACACACTCACACACACACACACACACACACACGGGACGATGCTCAACCAGACAGGTTCTGGTCAATGCAGAGTTTAGCATGATAAAACAGTGAGTTTGAGACGCAGGCGTGTCTGCAGTGTTTGTGTCGCGATGTTAAATGAGGTGAAGCGCGACAGGCTTCGCCCTCCTGCTGAGAAACACAATCATGCATGACTTGCATTCCACCAAATTACCCAAATGCTCCCGCCGTGTCCTCATTTAGAGCTGAGACAGGCGGCGAGCAGGTGATTACACTGAACTCTGGGGATTACGTGAAACTGAAATGTAAAAAGTCGAGTTCCCTCCCAAATCCAGACAACGTTGATCGCTGGATTCATTTATTAAAGCGATAACCCACGGGGAAAGCCTGACTGCTTCTATAAAATGAAAGATGGCAGTGTTTCGGTTGGCATACGACGTAAAAACTAGAGTATTAACCCAACTGTGTGTCAATCAACAATCAATACAACAGGTGCACTTTTCTAAATACTTCTGTTTTCCAACAGAACGGGATTGTTCATCGTGACCTGAAGTTGGAGAACATCTTGCTGGACGATAACTGCAATATAAAAGTACGTCGGGAGTTGACGGACGTGAGATAACCGCACAAATCTACTTTCAGCTATACAACTAGATGAGAAGCACTGATGGAAACCACTGTCTGTTTTACAGATCGCTGACTTCGGGTTGTCAAACTTGTACCAAGGTGATAGATTCCTGCAGACGTACTGTGGCAGTCCTCTGTACGCTTCGCCTGAGATTGTGAACGGCCGGCCGTACAGAGGACCCGAGGTGGACAGCTGGTCTCTGGGGGTGTTGCTCTACACCCTGATCCATGGAGCCATGCCTTTCGACGGACACGACCACAAGAACTTGGTCCAGCAGATCAGCACCGGAAACTACCGCAAACCCACCAAACCTTCTGGTGAGGCTCTTAAACGATTCAACCGAGACCTCTTGTGTGTTCTGCTTGCCCTACATTTAAACCGAAACATGAAACTGGTTTCCTGTGTTTGTCGAAAAGTCCAGACTTGGCTCTTTCAAGCATACCATATAACAGTTTTATAGATGGAGCTTATCTATTCCTAGAAGATAACATTATGAATTTGTGGTTTCGATTTGTTGAACGTGGCAGTCTCATAAATTTGAGTTCCTCTGGGACGGCCAAGTTCTCACCGCTAGCAACTTTACCCGGTGACTTTGCTGTTGGCTGTAGTGGTTTGATAAGGTCCAGTTCCTCACATGGTTCTTCATGCATGTTACTACATGAGCTATTCTTGCCAAGCAGTGTTTCCTCTTACCCATTTCAGGTCTTGGAGTGTCTACTTAGCTGATGAGTTGAATCAGGTGTGTTTTATTTGGCAGAGTTTAAAGAGATGGCTCCAGGAACACAGTTTCGGGATACTGTGCACTGTTAGCGTTCCCATTAGTAGTCAAAACACTGCATCGCTGATCATTTGCAGAGTTACATAAAACCATGCTACACTGTTGGACACACCCGCTTTGCACTGCCAACGGTTCCTCACATTGCTAACTCTTACCGTAAAAGCATGACTTCCAGAAGCCACAAACCAGTCGGTTTGCATGCAGAGATGTTGTGGAACAGGGATGTCCAGTCCTGCACCTGGAGGGCCACTTTCCTGCAGGGAATATCTCTTGACACACCTTCCTCTAGTGAAGACATGAGCTAAACTCGACTGGAAGGTGGCCCTCCTCGTGACATCCCTGTTGTAGGCAATACATGTGTAGCATCAATACTAATCCTATTTGTCGCCCCACAGATGCGTGTGGTTTGATCCGCTGGATGTTGATGGTAAACCCCGAGCGTAGAGCTACTTTGGAGGAGATCGCGGGTCACTGGTGGCTCAACTGGGGCTATCAGCTCCCTCTCCTGGCTCCGAGTGAACCTGCAGCTGTGCATCAGGAGCCAGGACAAGCGGCTCGCATCGCAGACTGGCTCCGCCGCACGTCTCGCCCTCTTCTGGAGAGCGGCTCTAAGATGCGCTGCCTGCTGCGGACAGGTGGGGAACCGATCCAGAGACAGCGCTCCATACGCCGCTCAAGCAAAGAAAACAACGTCTCGCAGACCATACAGGAAGCTCCTCGTCCGTCTAAAGGGATTCTGAAGAAGCGGGGAAGTCTTAAACAGAGAGCGCCCGGGGACTCCCAGGCTACACCGTTGGAGGAGAAGAGCCAGAACACTTTGGCACCACCTGTTCTGCCTCCACCTCCTAAAGGCATCCTGAAGAAGCCTTCGGAAGGCGAGTCCGGCTATTACTCCTCTTCTCCGGTGAGCTCCGGACAGACTCTTGGGAACCCGTCACCGGTGCCGCACCGCAAGGGCATCCTCAAACGCCACGGCAAGTTTTCCGGCGGCCTGGAGGAATTCGGATCGCTGGACCAGCTTGCTCCTTCCTTAGCGACAGTGGTCCACCGATCCCGACCGAGCGGCGCGGTCAGCGAGGATAGCATCCTCTCCTCGGAGTCCTTCGACAGACTTGACCTACCTGACCGTGAGATTCCCGTCGCTCCGATGGAGCGTCCAGCAGCTGGACGCAGGATGAGAGGAAGCGTGTCCGCTGACAATCTCCTGGACTTGAGGGAAGAGTCTCAGTACCAGGGACACTGGGACATGGCTTGCTACCGTGCAGGAGTGTCTGATAGCGTCTTTTCAATTTCTAACTGTGAAAACGTCACTCAGATTTACAAACAAGCCTTGGGAGCAACTGCTAGCTGAAACGCACAGCGACTGTGATGTTCAGAATCTGTCAGAGATTAAGCAACTCCAGTTGTGCTTGGAAAAGGGAACTGTTTGGTAGCAAGCAATGTTCTGGAGCATGGTTTAGAGGACAGGACGTCATGCATTTCATTCTGGAATCACAGTTGCATTTGCAACATGCAAAACATTATACTTTGTTTGAGGAAAGTGCCTTTTATTTTGTCAGCTGCATTGCTTCCAGTGATTCTTTGAAATGTCTGTGGTTTTTAAATGACTTGTTTAGGGTGTCGGCTAACAAAAAATTCCAAAGATGACTCGTGATTAAATTTGTGAATTTAATTAGTTTTAAAGGTGAATGCTGGTGGTAGACTGCAGAAATCTCCAAGAACACGTGAACGACTTTACAACGTGACATTATCTGCTCAGAGTTCAGGATGCAATAAACTACTGATGTAGACTTCAGCTTTGCACCCGTTTCAGGGTAAGAGCCCTTGAATCGTGCAGATAACGTCGCTGTTTAGTAGAATACACTGTGACCTTTAAGAGCAAACTAAAAGTTATCCTCGAATTGAGAAGTATGTTAAAAATGGTGCGATCTACTGTTTTGCCATCTGGATGTTAAAAACGGTGTGCTTCATACGATGTAAGAAAGGGAAGGAATGGTATTTCAGTGTCATAGCGGGGTGTTGATCAGTAAATCTTCATACAGTATTTGTGAGTCTGTAGTTTCATGCTTGAGATAACTCGAGTAATGAGGTGTTTTTCTTCTGTTTGGTGTCAGGTTTTGTTCAAGTTCATGCATGTTTATTTGCCAAAGTGCCTGGTTTATCTGCCCTGATGTCTCTTTGAATCAGTGGAACAATAAAACCGCACAAATGAAGTGGAAAACGCTCTTCTTCTGCACCCGTCATAATCTCCTGGATAACCGTTAATGACATTTATTAGTGTTTATTATTATCACAGTGGTTTTATCATGTATATTTGCTGATTAGTATGCAAAAAATATTATTTACGTTGCCAGTATATATCATAGTAGTGTTCCTTATCTATGCTGTTTATTTTTACATATTGTATCTTTAAAATTGAGAAAAAGTACTTTAATAACATGTCCGTGTGAATGAATCACGTGTGTGAAATCAAGAACACATTTACAGCAGCGTACGTGCGCGCGCGTGTGTGTGTGCGCGCGCGTGCGTGCGTGTGTGTGTGTGTGACGGGAGAAGGTTTGGTCACAATGCAAATATTTGATTGGGTGCAGAACATTGGTGATATTAAGACTAACGAGAACATCGTCAACAAACGCTAATGTAGCAGAACGTCAACAATAAGAGAAAAACAATGCTAGAGTCCCTTCTTCTGAGTCTGAGTGGCTCGGATCGGGGCCCCGCCCTCAAAACAAAACCCACCAATCGTATCACAGCAACCTCTCATCGGTGAATTTGCATGAATGATTGGTATTTTTTCTTTTCTGAAATTAGTTTATTCTTATTTCTCAAAACTGTCAACCTCATTCACAGATAAACATGAGATGAATCGAGGTTATCATTAAAAATTTAGAAAATGTACAAATAAAAAATAACTAATAAATGATTTTTAACCTTATATATTAATTGTAAATAAAGTATTATCTAAAAGTTTTACTGCATAAATAAATAAAAAAAGAAATTAAAGATTTTTATCCAAATGTGATTAAAGTTTTTCTTTTTTTAATGTTCTACTATTAATTAAAAGAGAAATTACTAAAAAGTGTTTTACATCAATTGCTATATCAATTTATATTTCTTGCCTTAACTAATTAACTTTGTTCACTTCCACTGATCTGTAAAGAGACTCGCTGTTTAATGAGGCTTTGGTCCCTTTTAATCACTTCCTTATGTAATAATGTATTAAACAATTAATTTTAATTTACAATTAAAACAAATGGCAGATAAAAATGCTTCACATATGAATAAAAAGCAGCTGAACCCAAATATTTGATCAAAGATTATCTTCATAAAAGTTTAATTATTATCAATTAGAACATCCACATGCTCCAAAATAGCTAAATTTGTGAAAATAAAAATTATTTTAAATAATGAAATAAATTGCTAAATTAATGTTTTATTCACTTTAATTATTGTGGAATTGCACCAAAGATTAGGTTTTAATTATGTGTGTGTGTGTATACATATATATATTTTGTTTTTTCTGAAGAGGAATCAAAGTTCATAAATTCCAATTTAAATCAATTAGAAATCAATTAATAAAAATAAATATATAAAACCAATTTGAAAATAAATTGCAAAATTATTATTTCAAATGTAAATTAATTGAGGTATTGAGTCACTAATGAGGCTTTGATTTCGGTCTTGTTTCTGACTTTCAATCACTTTATTGTGTAAATAATGATGTATTTAAAGGAAAGAGCAGATAAATCTGAATAACCAGATTCCGGCTGATTCTCAGTTCGACGGCTCCTGAGGGACCGAGGAAAGTGAGTGTGTGTTAGCAACCGTAACTAAGTGTTTCAGCAGCACAGAGCAGATGTGAGGCTTCAGTGAAACCAGAGACCAGAGCAACAAAACAAAAGAGCATCGACCCGCACACAAAGAGAGGATCAGAGAGCTGCTGACGGCGCGGGACACTGTGTGTGTGTGTGTGTGTGTGAGAGTGTGTGTGTGTGTGAGAGTGTGTGTGTGTGTGAGTGTGAGAGTGTGTGTGTGTGAGAGAGTGTGTGAGAGTGTGTGTGTCTGTGTGAGTGTGTGTGTGTGTGTGTGTGTGTATGTGTGTGTGAGTGTGTCTGTGTCTGCAGTGTGTGTGTATGTGTGAGTGTAGCACCTCAAACTACGCACAAATCAAATAAGTATTTAATTAATAACTCAATAAATAATAATAATTGTTATTATATATATATATATATATATATATATATAAGAAATAATTACAAAAGCCAGGGTTATTATTAAATAAATAATTAACTGATTTGTTTTATAAATCAGTCAAACAATATATGTATCATACTTAACAAAAACTAAAACCATTATATACAAAAAAAAAAAATTCTTCACTTGAAATATGACAACAAAATTATAACTTTAAAATTTAAAACAAAAACAAAATATAAAACATTTATACAAATTGTTTTTAATATATAAATAATATTAAAATAACACTGATATATGCACTGATTATGATTGATGAGCAACACCGAAACTCACTGCATTAATATAAATATTATTTATATATAGTGTTATACTATTTGTTAATATTTGTACTTAATTTTTTTATTTATATTTAAACTGCTTCAAATGCACGACAGGTTAAGTGTTTTTTATATTTATATTTAGCATTATTTGTTTTCAATGTTTTTTTATTTCTATTTAGCTTTTTTACTTCAGTTTTAGTTTTAGTCTTTTTAATACTTCAACTTATTTCATTTTTAATTTACATTAAAGTATTTCATCTCAAACTTACATTTCCTTCATCCAATCAGAATATAAAAGTGGCAAATAGTTAAAAGTGTGCATGTATGCTGGCTTTTGGGGCTAATATTACCAACAATGCCTTGCATAATGAACACATTTTACAACTGTTTAAAATAAACATGAAAAAAGTTCAGAGTCGCCACAGCAGTTTTCCCAAACCTAAAAGAGACGTATAGCTCGAGCGGGTCACATGACATTACTCCGAGATGGTGAAATCACCAGATCAGTGCGATTCAAATCACTGAATCAGAACACGATTCATTAGGAATCATCAGACCAGTGTGATTCAAATCACTGAATCAGAACACGATTCATTAGGAATCATCAGACCAGTGTGATTCAAATCACTGAATCAGAACACGATTCATTAGGAATCATCAGACCAGTTTGATTCAAATCACTGAATCAGAACACGATTCATTAGGAATCATCAGACCAGTGTGATTCAAATCACTGAATCAGAACACGATTCATTAGGAATCATCAGACCAGTGTGATTCAAATCACTGAATCAGAACACGATTCATTAGGAATCATCAGACCAGTTTGATGCAAATCACTGAATCAGAAAACGATTCATTAGGAATCATCAGACCAGTTTGATGCAAATCACTGAATCAGAACACGATTCATTAGGAATCATCAGACCAGTTTGATTCAAATCACTGAATCAGAAAATAATTCATTAGACATCATCAGACCAGTGTGATTCAAATCACTGAATCAGAACACGATTCATTAGGAATCATCAGATCAGTTTGATTCAAATCACTGAATCAGAACACGATTCATTAGGAATCATCAGACCAGTGTGATTCAAATCACTGAATCAGAACACGATTAATTAGGAATCATCAGATCAGTTTGATTCAAATCACTGAATCAGAACACGATTCATTAGGAATCATCAGACCAGTGTGATTCAAATCACTGAATCAGAACACGATTCATTAGGAATCATCAGATCAGTGTGATGCAAATCAATGAATCAGAACACGATTCATTAGGAATCACCAGATCGGTGGAATTCAAATCACTGAATCAGAACACGATTCATTAGAAATCACCAGATCAGTGTGATTCAAATCACTGAATCAGAAAACGGTTTATTAGAAATCACCAGATCGGTGGAATTCAAATCATTGAATCAGAATACGATTCATTAGAAATCACCAGGGGTGCGTTTCCCAAAACCATAGTTGCTAAGTTAGCAACTTAGTTGGTTGGCAATGGGAAATTGCATTGCAACCAACAAAGTTGCTAACTTAGTTAGCAACTATGGTTTTGGGAAACGCACCCCAGATCGGTGGGATTCAAATCACTGAATCAGAATACGATTCATTAGAAATCACCAGATCAGTGCGATTCAAATCACCGAATCAGAATATGATTCATTAGAAATCAAAAGATTCAAATGTGTCTGCATACAATTCACAACCATTAATTTTTTTTATCCGAATTGTGAGAAAATCTGAATTGTGAGATTTATTTTTCTATGTAAAAGACATTTTGAAAAATTGTTTCTCTATTCTCTATACCCCACCCCCATGAATTCTTCATTAATAAAACCAAGATTATATAAATGTTTCTAATTAAAAACCCATTTCACTCATCATGGAAGTAAAATTAATCAAACTACAACATTACATGCCAAGGTTTAGATCCACACGACCGCTTGAATAAAACCAAACCATTCTGAACTTTATATAACATGATTTTATTACCTCGTAACTCAAGTTTTAACCAAGTTTAGTCCAAAAATATGAACATTGCAGAACTGCAAACAATGTGAAATACAGTCGCAGACTTCCTGTGGTTGTGATGAGAGTCTCAGTCGAGGCTCATGGCGGGCGTAGCGTCCTCCAGGTCACGTGACTCTGAGCTGTGCAGCTCGCGCCGGATCTCGGAGGAAATCTGCACATGTGTCTGAACCTTCAGCAGATCCAGCAGCGCCTCCTTCTGTTCGGAGGACAGGTCGGCTTTGTAGCGCTGGACCAGCGTCAGCAGGCTTTGGTGCCACAGCACGGGCAACGTACGTTTGTCCGCGCGGAACGACAGGAAGTGCGCAACCAGAGCATCCAGCACGCGGAAGGGCAGAGCGTACTTCTTATCCAGCAGCAGCCGCAGGAAGATACTGTTTGCTCCATTGTACTCCATCTCTGCGATTTTCAGCATGGCAGCACTGCAACGCATAACGGCGGATTAGTAGCACGTAAAAACTACAATTAGGGGAATAGTCATATCATTGTGAGATTCAAGTTGTAATATTTTGAAAATAAAGTCAGAAGTCTCAAAATATTACGTCTATAATCTTTCAGTGCAATGACTTAATTCTCACAATATTTCTCAAAATACTACGACTTTGCTATAACTTATTCCGGTAATTTTAACTTTATCATCAAAATATTACAACTTTGATCTTGTTTTCCTACGACTTTGTTTTGATAAAATATTACGACTTTAACCTCAAAATATTACTAGTTTAATTCTGTAATTATTTATAAATTTAATCTCATAGGAATTTATTCAATATAGACTTTTTCTCACAATTTTTAATTTATTAAAATACTTTTATAATTTCACAATTCTATGACAGATTTAGCCTTGTATAACAATTTAAACTTGTAACTTAAAATTTATTCATAAAATATTACAACTTTTATCTTGTTTTCCTCTGACTTCATTATGGTTATTTAAAATATTACTCATCACTACGACTTTATTCTCAAAATATTACAAGTTTCAAAAAGACTTTGTTCTCATATTCTCAATTTTCTCATAATTTTTACTTTATTCTCAAGATATAAATTTAATCTTATAAGACTTTATTCTCTTAATTTTGACTTCATTATGAAAATATTACAATTTAATATTTTATAAGACTTTATTCTCATCCTAGACTTTTTCCACATTTTTAATTTTGACGTTTTTCTCAAAACAATTTATTCTCATATGAGACAATTCTCTTTATTTCCATTATTTTGAATTTATTCTCCAAAATATTTATAAAATGTAATCTCATAGGAATTTATTCTTATATTGATATGACTTTTTCCCTCATAATTTTTACTTAATTAAAATATTTGTAATTTCACAATACTATGAGTTTTAATCTTCACAAAATATTACAACTTTCGTTTTGTTTTCCAACGACTTTGTTATGGTCTTTAAAATATTACGTAACGCTACGACTTTATTCTCAAAATATTACAACTTTCATCTGGTTTTCCTACGCCTTTGTTATGGTCTTTAAAATATTACGTAACGCTACGACTTTATTCTCAAAATATTACAACTTTCATCTGGTTTTCCTATGCCTTTGTTATGGTCATTAAAATATTATGCAACGCTACGACTTTATTCTCAAAATATTACAACTTTCATCTTGTTTTCCTACGCCTTTGTTATGGTCATTAAAATATTACGTAACGCTACGACTTTATTCTCAAAATATTACAACTTTCGTCTTGTTTTCCTACGACTTTGTTATGGTCATTAAAATATTATGCAACGCTACGACTTTATTCTCAAAATATTACAACTTTCATCTTGTTTTCCTACGCCTTTGTTATGGTCTTTAAAATATTACGTAACGCTACGACTTTATTCTCAAAATATTACAACTTTCGTCTTGTTTTCCTACGACTTTGTTATGGTCATTAAAATATTATGCAACGCTACGACTTTATTCTCAAAATATTACAACTTTCATCTTGTTTTCCTATGCCTTTGTTATGGTCATTAAAATATTATGCAACGCTACGACTTTATTCTCAAAATATTACAACTTTCGTCTTGTTTTCCTACGCCTTTGTTATGGTCTTTAAAATATTACGTAACGCTACGACTTTATTCTCAAAATATTACAACTTTCATCTGGTTTTCCTATGCCTTTGTTATGGTCTTTAAAATATTACGTAACGCTACGACTTTATTCTCAAAATATTACAACTTTCATCTGGTTTTCCTATGCCTTTGTTATGGTCATTAAAATATTATGCAACGCTACGACTTTATTCTCAAAATATTACAACTTTCGTCTTGTTTTCCTACGACTTTGTTATGTCATTAAAATATTATGCAACGCTACGACTTTATTCTCAAAATATTACAACTTTCATCTGGTTTTCCTATGCCTTTGTTATGGTCATTAAAATATTATGCAACGCTACGACTTTATTCTCAAAATATTACAACTTTCTTCATTTTTTCCTATGCCTTTGTTATGGTCTTGAAAATATTACGCAACGCTACGACTTTATTCTCAAAATATTACAACTTTCGTCTTGTTTTCCTACGCCTTTGTTATGGTCTTTAAAATATTGCGCAACGCTACGGCATCATTGTCAAAATATTACAACTTTCGTCTTGTTTTCCTACGACTTTGTTATGGTCTTTAAAATATTGCGCAACGCTACGACTTTATTCTCAAAATATCACAACTTTCATCTTGTTTTCTTACGACTTTGTTATGGTCTTTAAAATATTACGCAATGCTACGACTTTATTCTCAAAATATTACAACTTTTGTCTTGTTTTCAAACAGCCTGTGATAAAAACCCATGTTATTTAGTGCGTTTGACAAGCGTGTGATGTTTTTAAAGCTGGTGATGTTTAAGGTTTTGTTCACCTGGAGTGCAGCACAGGGATGGAGCATCTGGTGATGATGCTGCCGATGATGATGGCTTCTCTCAGAGTACATGTGCCTGATTCACACAGTGGCAGCAGGATTCCTGCGCATACACACACACACATCAGCGCCGAATGGATTTATTCAGACTCTGATTTCATCTCTGTTTTTGCCATTATAGATTTAATTCTAGGCAAGACAGTACAAGTGAATATGGTAAAAAATTAAAAGAAAATTACACTGAGACATCTATTCTGGATTATAATAAGTTATGTTTAAACATGCAAATGAGGAACTGTCTAATTAAATATGTACTAAATTATAAAGACATTGGATAAAGTCAGGTTCATAGTTCTGGTTTGATTTCGTCATCATATTAGAGTTAAAGGTTTCTCCAGAGAGGATTTTGGATTTCTCATTTGATCATAAAATAAAGAAAAAAACTGTCAACAAACAGAAAACATACTAAATTTGACCGTGTTTTTTAGGAGTGAAATGTTGTATAAATCAGTGTGAATGAAATATGAACAAACTTTCAGAATATATAAAGAGGAAGGTTTGGTGTTTGTAACTGCTGCTGAAGTGGAGGAAAACCCTCGGTTAAAAATAACAACACAATTACAGTCATTTTTGAAGTTGAGTTTCGCTCCATTTCGTCTGTGGCATGTGTTAGATATAACAGTAATGATTCGTTTATCAGTCACACCAGCATAATTTAAACAATAAACCACCAGATCTGGTCTGTTCTGGTGTAAGTCGCCAGCGTCCTCTAGTGTTCAGTTACAGTAACTACTCTCCTCTAGTTTACTGGGAATATGCTGATTAGAGTTTAACTAAAGATGTAAGTCTCCAAAGAAGATTATGATTTTTTTTATCATACACAAATGCATTGATTCGCTTCAGTAGGCCTTTATTAACCCACAGGATCCATGAAGAGCACTTTATATGATGGATGGATGCACTTTATTTTGCTACAAAATCTCAACACCCATTCACTGCCATTATAAAAAGCTTGGAAAAGCCAAGATGTTTTTTAATATAACTCTAGGATGTCTTGATGGCGAGTAAACAATCGGGTAAGCTTTTCATTTTTGGATGAACTGTCCCTTTAAATAGATTTGTAAATATGCATTGAACTGAGCTGTTGATAAATATCTAGTGCTGCCGCTCACCTTTGAACCAGGCTCCGGGTTTGAAGAGCGCTTTCTTCAGCGCGCTGTAGAGGTGAAAGTTCAGCCGCTTGAACTCGGCGATGTCGTCTCGGATCCTGGGCAGCAGCACCAGATTGTAGAAGCGCTGAGCCATTCGCTCCTTCAGATTAGACGAGAAGATCCTTCACGGACACCAAAAACACAAGTGAGCGAAGACAGGAAGCGACACCAACACAAGCGCAGCGGTCTGTGCACGGTGACCTCTGACCTGGTGGCCTGGTACATGGCGGCGGCCGTCCACGTCTCTGGCTCGGTGAGGTACAGCACCTGCTCCCAGTTGGACAGAGCCGGGATGATCTTGAAGGCTTTGGGAAGTTTCCCGCTGCGGTATTTCGACAGGACCTGCGGAGGGAGAGTGTTAGCACTGGCGGTAGGACAACTCTAAGCACTCATATTAGCGCTCGCACCTTGTTGACGCCTCGGTACACCTCCACCACGCGCGGGTCCAGCTGAGGAGCGGCGCATCCAGACACCTCGGACATCACGGTGCCCACCTCCGTCTGCTTCTCTGTGATCTTCTCCATGATGATGTCGGCTAGCGTGCGCCTGCGGAGACACAAGCCGTTAGATCACGTGATGCGGCATTCATTGACTCGCCGTGGATGCGTGCGCTCACCTGAGCGGCGGGTTCTTGTTCATGAACATCTCGATGGCCTTCTCGTCCTCAGGGTCCACGTCCACCTGGTCACCCGTCTCCTCCGCAGGGTCATCAGCGCCCAGCGCCGGCCACTCGTCATCAGAGTCTCCATCCTGTGTGCTCGGACCTGAAACCACCAGCAGTTCACCGACGCTTTATACATCGCTGTCTACACGTATTGATCACTGCGCTTATATAGTTCATCTGTCTGTAGATGATAAATATCTGTCTGTCTGCGTCTATATATCATTATATCTGTCTATATGTCTATATATTATAAATATCTGTCAGTGTCTATATATTATAAATATCTATCCGTCTGTGTCTATATATTATAAATATCTGTCTGTCTATATATTATAAATATTTGACCGTCTGTGTCTATATATTATAAATATCCGTCCGTCTGTGTCTATATATTATAAATATCTGTCTGTCTATATATTATAAATATCTGTCTGTCTATATATTATAAATATTTGACCGTCTGTGTCTATATATTATAGAGCTGAAACAACGAATCGATTAAAATCGATTATTAAAATAGTTGTCAACTAATTTAGTCACCGATTCTTTGCTAAATAACTTTTATTTGCCGTAAGCGGCTCATTTCGTGCATATTTCAAATCTGCGGTGACCAAAGTGTGGCAGTAATGAGCCACCGGAGGTTTTACTCAGCCAGTACAACAGGAGAAGTAGCGAATAGCCAATAGCTGGCCTTGTTTTATGTCACGTGCTTCCCGAACAGCGTCTCTGCAGCATTTAGCGGGATGTGGGAGACTGGGAGTACTTTACTTTGAGCCTTCAAAACAGAAGAGTAACCTGTAAACTCTGCACTACTGAACTGTTTAAGGGGACGTTCACATATCGCGTCTTTTGCGCGCTCAAGTTCATTATTTCCAACACCGCACCGCATCGAGTTAAAAACATTTCAACTTTTCAGAATGCGGCAAGCGCACCGCGGGTCATGTGACAAGAACTAACCAATCAGCTTCATCCTTTCCCGTAACAACGTTAAAAGCTCAGTCAAGATGAAAGGAACAGCTGATCATAGTTGTATATGGATTTCCATTTTGAAATAAATTTAGTAGCAGAGCTACTGCAAGCGATTTTTTGAGCTGCAAATCCATTTATCCTTTGCTGAAATTTCCGCGTCTTCAAGGAGAGAGCACGTCATGGTTGCTTATCAAAGGCAGACGCCTCAGGGGCGCTTCTGCACGAGCGCTTTGGAAAGAAGGAGAAAGCGGCGCGCCTAGCGTTTTCCACGCGTTTTTAGGCGCGATATGTGAACGGCCCCTAAGAGTTTCATTTGTGCAGATTCTCCAGTACAATGTTGTTTGCAAATGTTTAGTCGTAAAAGCTGATAACATTGCTTTTTAACAGTTAACATTTAAAGCTTTACAAACATGTTCTGTGATCAGTTTGTCGTTTACCAGTTCAAAATTCAGTCGTGCAGCCTAATTATGACTGAATGAGAGAGGTAAATGTTTAAAGATATTTGAAATGCACTTTTTTTCTAAGTATTCACTGCTCTTTTTCACACAGCAGGTTTTTTGTGTGTGACTACAATTTTTTTTTCTGGACAACCTTCTGATGGATTTTACTTTAAATTGTGAGTTCCATTCAGGTTTCATGCCACTGGCACTTTATTCGAAGGATTGTTTACAATTTCACAGCAAAAGCTATAAAGCTGTTTCCCAGTAAATAATAAAATACAATGCACTGCAATTTTATTCTGTTTTATCCTTATTCTTCGTGAAAATATGTTCTTAAAGATCCCTTAATAAGCTTCGTTCGGGATGTTAAACTACTTTAGGAGCTCTAAGGACTGCCATGGTGAAAACATTATTTTAAATCTCCTTGTGAAATTTGCTAGAGTATGGGTCAGTGTTCTGATTGCAGAAGAGTTCAACAAAGGATTACTAACACAATAAAACAACTCCAGGTATATTTTTGATGAGGATATGACAGTGCGAAATGGTTAAAATCTCTTAAAAATCTATGCTGAAGGATAAAGACCATTTATTAATAATTTACTTGGGGGAAAAATGGGAAAAACTAAAATAAGTACATAAACCGATTTATCGATTAATCGTAAAAATAATCGACAGATTAATCAATTATCAAAATAATCGTTAGTTGCAGCCCTAATATATTATAAATATCGGTCTGTGTCTATATATTATAAATATCTCTTTCTGTGTCTATATATTATAAATATCTGTGTCTATATATTATAAATATCTGTGTCTATATATTATAAATATCTGTCTGTATGTTTATATATTTTAAATATCTTTCTTTCTGTGTCTATATATTATAAATATATGTCTATGTATATAGATCATAAAAACCTATGTCATACAAATATATCTATACATCAAACATCTGTCTGTTTTTGTCAACATATGTCTATATATAATAAACATCTCTGTCTTTGTCTACCCATCTATAGACTATATAGACAAATATTCTTTGTAAATATCCATCTGTATACCATGAATAGCTATCTGTCTGTCTGTATATTATAAACATCTGCCTGTGTCTATATCAAACATTTGTCTGTCTGTGTCTGTATATTATAAACAGCTGTTTGTCTCGATATCATAAATATCTCCATGTCTCTATATCATATAGCTCTGGTCAGGTGAGGCTCACCCAGGCGGGTCGCTGGGGGTCTCCTGGTCTGTGGGGTGAGTCCCAGCTCGCCCTGTAGTTCCTCCTGCTGTATTCGGGCCTGCTGGAGGATCTTTCGGGACAGTTTCTCGTCCACATACTCCTGCTCGTCCTCGCTGCGGCCTCGGCTCTTCACGCGTCCGCTGGAGCGGAGCGAGTCTCCCTGCAGGATCTGATCGGCCAGAGACAGAGACTTACTCTTCTGCACCTTCGGCATGATGACGGGGATAACTCGAGCAGTTATTAGTTACTTTATCTCCGGCTTGAGCTCATGACACGCAACTGAGCGCCGAACACACGTGTGTCTGAAGCAATGGCGCAGTGCGTGTGTGAGTGAGTGAGTGTGAGTGTGTGTCTGTAGCGCTGATCTGAGGTCAGATGAACCAAACCAGCGCTGATCTCAGTGTTTACGCGGCGCTCATAACAGCTGATCTCAGAGCGGCGCTGCGTCACACTGTTTACTTCCGCTCAGCACTCGGTCCACACGAGATACACTGCGCTCAATCAATGTTTCAGGGCGTCTGCGATCATTTTATTAAATTATAAAAATAATTGTAATTATTTCTGTATTGTCCGATTAAAGTTTTTCACTTTAACTGAATTTGTGTTATTCTGGAAAGCCGGATTGACCCGGAAGTAAATACCGGTTCGCGGAAGTTCGCGCCAAAGAAATGGGAGTAACGTGGTGAGAAAAACACTTTTGTTTTTATATTATTGTGCTGTAAGTTTTGTTTTTAATGGTTCGATTTCCTTTTTCCGGTGTTTATAAATTATTCTAATATCTTGAGTGGCTTTGGAAAGAAACAAAAAGCTCTTCGTCTGTCAGAATTTTTTTTCTGTAAAAGCTGTTATCTTTATGATGTAACGTAAATAAAACAAACATTACTGTGCGTTTTATAAGGGAAATTTACGTCAAAACTTTTTTTATTGTTCGGAAATTGCTAGCCATTTCTGAACGAAAATACTTATATGTATATAATTTTTTTGGCTTATTTTGTATTAAAAAGCTTTAAATATTGACGTATTGCAATAAGTATTCCACAAACTAAAAATATTTTAATACAAATTAAGAAAGAAATACATATATTTTAATAGCACATCTGAAAGACACAATTTTTAATTTGGCAAGTGATATTTTAATATATTACTACTTAGTTTATTCATAGATTATGAGTTTATATGTAATGCATTTAAGGAAAATATGTAAGGAAATATAAACTAAGCCTTTTATTTTTTGTACAAAATAGCTTTAAAATTTGCTTTATTGCACAATATATCAATATATATGTAGATTAAAGAGATCACATTATGACAATATAGAAATATATTAATTTAATATTTTAGCAGCACATTTTGTAATCTAGCATGATAATGTGTGTGTGTGTGTGTGTGTGTCTGTCTGTCTGTCTGTGTGTGTCTCTCTCTGTGTGTGTGTGTGTGTGTGTGTGTGTGTGTGTGTATGTCTGTACTGATGTGTCTCTCTGTGTGTGTGTGTGTGTGTGTGTGTGTGCTGATGTGTCTCCGTGTGTGTGTGTGTGTGTCTGTACTGATGTGTCTCTGTCTGTCTGTATGTGTGTGTGTGTGTGTGTGTGTGTGTGTGTGTGTCAGCGTGTGTCAGGTGCCGGTGGCGGAGGGCAAGAGCGTGCAGCAGACGGTTGACATGCTCCATAAGAAGCTGGAGCAGCTGGGAGCCGTCAAACAGGGAAACTTCTGGGTGGACTGTGAGACGTACCACGCCACGGGAAATGCCACCGGTTAGCGCAGCGCTCCGCCGTATGTTACCATAAAAACCAGACCATACCTACCGCGTGTTTCCTGTGTGTTGCAGGTCAGCCGTCGAAGCTGCTGTACGTGATGCATAACTCGGAGACGCCGCTGAGCAGCATGGCTCTGTTCGAGGGCGGCCCGGGTCTCACCGCCGACGCCAACTTCGACGTCCTGATGGTCAAACTCAAGAGTCACTTCCAGAACGCCAAGGGACATAAAGTGGAGAGCCGCGGCACGCGTTACCGCTACTGCGACTTCCTGGTGAAGATCGGCACCATCGCCATGAGCTCCAGCGCCAGAGGCATTTCAGTCGAGGTTTGAATGTGTTCAACAGATCTCGTACGAATGAACTGAGATTCAACAATAACTTTCATTACAATTTATTAAAATTGAAGAAAAAAAACATTGGAGCAACTGAAAACAGATGTACGAAAAAAATAAAGTTTTCACAAAAACTTCATACCTGTTATTAAACACAATCATTTAAAAATTCATTCTAATTCAGTGAGAATATTATACTCCAAAGATAGCTGATGACCGATAAAAACATTAACAGCAAATCAGCATGCTTTAGACAAAACTGCAGCGTGCAATTATAATAAACAGAACATTATCGTGCATTGGTGTAGATGCTAATATAGTTATCATTAATTGGTGTGTTTATAATTATAGTTATCGTTATCGTCTTTTGCCATGCATATGTTAATATTGTTAAATTGCGAGTGATCGTTATTGTCTGTTGGCGTGTATGCGAATATCATTAATTGGTGAGTTATCGTTATTGTCTGTTGGCGTGTATGCTAATATTGTTAATCGCTGAGTTATCGTTATTATCTGTTTGCGTGGTCGCTTATATCGTTAATCTGCGAGTTATCGTTATTGTCCGTTGGCGTGTATGCTAATATCATTAATCTCGGAAATATCGTAGAGCAAGGATGTAAAATCGTTAATCGCTATTATTATTGTAACTTTCTGTTGGTGTAGATGCTAATATCGTTAATTGGTGAGTTATCGTTATTGTCTGTGGGCATGGACACTAATATCGTTATTTGGTGAGTTATTGTTATTGTCTGTTGGCGTGGACGCTAATATCGTTAATTGGTGAGTTATCGTTATTGTCTGTTGGTGTGGACACTAATATCGTTAATTGGTGAGTTATCATTATTGTCTGTTGGTGTGGACACTAATATCGTTAATTGGTGAGTTATCATTATTGTCTGTTGGTGTGGACGCTAATATCGTTAACTGGCGAGTTATCATTATTGTCTGTTGGTGTGGAAGCTAATATTGTTAATTGGTGAGTTATCGTTATTGTCTGTTGGTGTGGACGCTAATATTGTTAATTGGCGAGTTATCGTTATTGTCTGTTGGTGTAGACGCTAATATCGTTAATTGACGAGTTATCGTTATTGTCTGTTGGCGTGGACGCTACTATCGTTAATTTGTGAGTTATTGTTATTGTCTGTTGGTGTGGACGCTAATATCGTTAATTGGTGAGTTATCGGTATTGTCTGTTGGCGTGGACGCTACTATCGTTAATTTGTGAGTTATCGTTATTGTCTGTTGGTGTGGACGCTAATATCGTTAGTTGGCGAGTTATCGTTATTGTCTGTTGGCATCTATGCTAATATCATTAATCGTTGATTTATCATTTTTGTTGGTGTGTATGCTAATATCATTAATCGCGGAGATATCGTAGAGCACGGATGTAAAATCGTTAATCTCTATTGTTATCGTTACTTTCTGTTGGTGTGGTTGTAAATATAGCTATCATTAGTTTATAGTATATCGTTATTGTTGTGGTGTGAACGGACCTGTAGACTATTCAAAATTCATTAACATTACATCA
This sequence comes from Carassius carassius, assembly GCF_963082965.1. Taxonomy (NCBI): domain Eukaryota; kingdom Metazoa; phylum Chordata; class Actinopteri; order Cypriniformes; family Cyprinidae; genus Carassius; species Carassius carassius. Next base: position 595,432 of record NC_081802.1, read on the forward strand.
GCATTAATTCATGTTCACGCGTGTTGTGGATTAGGTAGAAATAATCCACACAATTATTATTACTGACTAACAGCGCTCAGAGGCACAGTGACCGTGGTGTGACCATGGTTTTGTGTCTGCAGGTGGAGTACTGCGCCTGCGTGATTCCCGGAGACTGCTGGAACCTCATGAAGGAGTTCATGCAGAGTTTTCTGGGCTCGAGCACACCCGAGCTGCCGACCGTGTTCACCAGTAAAGCCGAGGGTCTGTATGCACCGGTGGACTGCATGGACACCATGAGTCAGTATCTGGAGCTCTTCGGTAAAGTGCGCAAACAGCAGGTAATGCAGGGCACCGGCGTACGCTGAGAACTGAACTCAACCTGCGCAAATGCCGTGTCTGGAATCAAAGTCGTCGTTACACTTCTGCAAGGAGCCTCTGAGAACTTTATACGAGCAACAAGAGCATTTCAGGAATGACTGATTCTTCTTTACTGTTTGTAAAGCATCCTTTGTTAGCCTATTTGTGGCTCTGAATGCTTATTTTCTGTTTACACTCGTATTTGTGAAATAAACTGTTAAATTTGATTTGTAATCATTTTATCGAAACAAAATGAATGTGGTATAGTTACTTTGTTATTGGAATATGTAAATATGTAGTTTTCTTTATTTTGAATTCAAATTTTTTATTTCATATTTTTAGCTTTGGTAATTGTATTGTCTTTAGTCAATTTTATTAGTTTGAGCTATTTTAGCTCTCCAGCTTAAAGTAAATGTAAATGAGAATTGTTGCTTTGGCAACTAGTTAAAATAAAATGTAATGGAATAAATGCTTTTTATGCTTTAGTAACTAATTACCCTGAATCAGTCAAAGCTTTGAAACGTTTACAGACCTTTCGTTTAGAATCGAATACTTGGTTTTAACTAATCTTGAATAAATTTGAATGAAAAACAAAATGTGTAATGGAAAAATAGAGGTTTGCTACTTAAATCTCTTAATTGATCTGATAAACCATCTCAAAAACAAACACTACAAATGATCAAAACACAATTATATAGACACTTCCTTAATGGCAAGTAATGATTTGTAGTTTAACCTTAATATGAAATTTTAGTGAAAACGTGTTGTTTGGAAAAATGCATCATTAAACAAGTTAGTATTGTTTCTGGTTGGATTCGCTTCTGACCACGTTTGACCACTTCGAAACAATCAATTTACGAAACTTCAATTGTTTAAACTGAAACAAAAACCATTTCTGAAAACTTATGCAGAGAGGCAGTTTCAAACCACCAAAATAAACACGTTTAAAATAAGACACTCGTTAGATCTAATATGTATGAAGGCCTTTATTCATTGGTGTTTGTACAGGAACAGCACATATGCATTTACCAAATGCAGAACAGATGAAGGGGCAGATGATTGGCTAGAAAAGACCAATTCAATTGAATATGCATGAGCAGAACACACCATGGAGCCACATGAAATCAGCCTCAGCCTTCGATAACTTGTGAACTTAAATCACAGTGATGTATTAACCTGGTATTTAGTATTATATCACATAAAACAAGGACACATGCATTGAATTGCATCTGCACCAATTAATTTGTAATCACATGGGTACTTTAAACAGCTCCATTAATCATTAAGCTCAGCACATTGATGAATACCTCATGTGTTCAAACCTCATTTCTTTACAGAGGATGATTCTATATCAATGTTGCACTAAATGATGCGATTCTGAGAGTTTTGTGCACTCTCTCGCGCCTCACTGTCATCACACATGGGGCAGAAATGTCATCAAAACGATGTAAAGAAAATAGCCATTTAATGAGTTTTGATAGCCTATGATAGAGTTAGTCTATCACACAAAGAAGATTATTGTTTTTCACAATGTCTGCATGATCATAAATGTAAAATAGGCTAAACAACAAGTTTCCGAGTAACTTCAGACACAAAATTCTGATTATAAAACCAATAGTTCCGCTCCTTGATTCTGATTGGTTGAGCCACGTTTGAAGCTGTTGTAAATTACTGTACAATGTAACATACACCTTTCTTTACTTCTGTGTGTTGCTCGGCAACCACTATGTTACAACCACAACTGTTTCTGGAGGAACTACATTGTTTGGTGGAAGAATACGGTTTTTATTAATATCATTACACTTTATTTGCTCTGTTTTATTTTGTGAAACCTAACTACTTATATGGAATGACAGTATTAAAAAAAGCAATAATCCCTGTGAAGATGTGGTTTACAATGAATTTGCGCCGTGCCTAACATAGCTGTTATAAATTCACTGTAGACCACGGCTTCTTAGGGAGTATAGCTTTTAAAGAAAATAGTGTACACATCTCAATTTCCAAAGATCCTTTTGACTGGTTTTGTGGTCCAGGGTCACAAAGTTAAATCATATCATATTTTTTGCAGAATCTATCTATGGTAGTGTTTTCATTTGATTGTTAATAGCCAACAAGTATTTTATTCGGATTGAATTTGATTAAATTTTACTGACATAATTTCATAAATTTAAATAACACTAATACATCTCTGGTTTATTCGCTCAGTGTGATTTTAAATTAAATTAAATTTGGTGTGAAAATATAAATTTCGGTGTGATTTCTCTTGGTTTTGATCCTAAACATCCTGTTTATCATATTATAAATGACCGTTTAATATTACATCTTAACTTTAACTGGCCTAGACATGAAGCATATTAATTGAAATATAAGCATATTAAATTTTTTGTGTATTTTGTGTTACTTTATCATGAAGTCAAGTTGAGGACAGTTTTAGTATTTAGATATAGGGCCCAACCATAACCTCAAGCCCAGGGGCCCCCGGCCCTTTAACACTTGCCCTGATAGAGATATAAATCTATATTCAACTATGGATTCACCCAACAGATTTTACTGCATCTTAAGTCGTCGGATAAAACTCTACATCCAAGTCGCAAAGCATGCTGGGTAAAATATGCAGTATGCTACTTCACCATGAACTGCAAAGTCCATACTTGAAAATTTGTTCACACATTTGTTTGGAAACCATGTTATCAGTGTTAATTTATATGTGCTTGCTTATAAAATGTAAAACAAACATATAAATAAATAATAATCATGTTATGGACAAGGTTAATCTGTTCATCTGACCCCGCCTCCGGAGCTTTAAAACCTGACGGAGCGATGAGCGACACGCCGTCTCGACCAATCAAAACACGGTCAGCATGCGATTGATCGCTCCTCGGCCAATCAGAGCGCAGTGACGCCGGCGCTGGGCGAGTTCGGTTGAGACGAAAATGGTGACAGTTTGCGCGTGCGGATGATGGCGGTAAATAACAGCCGAAAGCGAGTGTGGAAAAACACGCAAATATTAACCCTCATTTAACTCGTCGGACGCATTTCACTGGCTGTTCCGTGGAGGACTGGCGCCGGGGGGGCCGTTTGAAACACGATCGCTGGCTGTGCGGGGAGAGTTTATTCTGTGGCTGCGGCTCCTGATGGTTTTTGTTCAGCGGGTTTAAAGTAACGGATCTCTCGCGCTGGTATAAACACGCATACAGACACACCGAGCGAGCGCCGGTACCGGAACCCCCCGGATCCGCTGCTGCCGCGTGTCTCCCGCCGGAGCGTCTTTTGTTCTGTGAGTAGCGCTATAGCGGATTAACAAACAAACATTCAAACAACAGAGACAGACACACACACTCATATAAGTGTACACACACTGCATTGTGTGATAAACTCTCAATATAATGAAAAATATACATTCCAACATTTGTATATATATATATATATATATATATATATATATATATATATATATATATTCACAAACGCACTCTTACATATATAAAAACACATCATAGAAACCAGTTCAGGAACAAATCGAATCCAGATTCTGTTTACAATCAGGATGGACCCATTTAATGGCACTGATTTGGGAGTTCATGTGTTGTTCATCCGCAGTTCTCATTCTGCACGATGTCTTTTACACGGTGCAGCGGCGGGACACTTCTGCTCAGATGCTGAAGCTCACGGTTTCTCACAGTGAGTGATATTACTTTAAAAAGTGGTGCGTTACATTCACACAGTCATCGTTCACTTATGTCACGATTGTAAACATTATTTTCTCTTGCTCTTAGGATGAGTGCGGTCATGGCGTGTGGTTCCTGACTCCGAGTGCTCATGCGTGTTGGGAGACATGGATCGCTGTAAGCATGTGGTGCGGTTCCGCCTGGGCCAGGGCCACTCCATCCTCAACCCACAGATGTGGCGCTGCATTGACTGCGGCACCACGGAGTCTGTATGGGCTTGTCTGAAGTGCGCTCATGTGGCGTGCGGCCGCTACATGGAGGAACACTCCCAGAGTCACTACCAGATGACGCAGCACCCGCTAGCCATGGATGTACATGAACTGGACGTCTTCTGTTTCGCATGCAGCGACTACGTGTTGAATGATAATGTGGAGGGCGACCTGAAGCTCCTTCGGGGGGCACTATCTACTGTCCGCAGCCCTGGTCAGCGCTCCCTGCGGTCGTCGACATCCGATGGTGGAGTTAGAGTGCGCGAGGTTGCGCGGGACAGCGCCATGCAGACGGCGTTGTGGCACCGGCGGAAAACTGTCCTCCAAAGTGCCTTGCGCTGTTGGAGGAGCCGACAGCAGGAGCAACACCGGGAGCGCGAGGAGAAGCAGGAGCAAGAGCGAGAGGAGAAGCGAAGACAACGCAGGGAAGTCAAGAAGCGGCTCATGGGAGAACTAGCCAACATGCCGCCGAGGAAAAGCGCGCGGCTGCTCACCCAGGCTCCTCGTACGACTCTCACACTTATTCCTCGGAAGTTCCGTGAACCTCCGGAACGACTCCCTTCGGCTCCCAAACAGTCCCTGCTGTCGCTATCCAACAAGCCCCTGTTGAGAAAACCACTTCGTAACGCGAGTCGGTTGCACCGATATCACTCCTCACAGACGTCACGTCGCAGGAAGCCTGCGCCCGGAGTCACTGGATTGCGCAACCTAGGGAACACGTGTTACATGAACTCCATTCTCCAGGTGCTGAGTCACTTGCAGAAGTTCAGGGAGTGTTTCCTCACACTGGACCTGTGTGAGACCGAGGAGCTGCTCGCTAAGACCAACCACTCGCAGGGAGCCCTCAGTGCGCTGGGACGCATGGGGGGGGCGAGCGGCGGCACCTTCTGCAAACAGAACATCACGCCTAGCCTGAGCTCGGCAGAACTGGTGCAGCCGAAAGAGCCACGATCCTCGGCTCGGCAGCAGATGTCACTGTGTCACGAGCTGCACACGCTCTTCAGGGTCATGTGGTCGGGTCGCTGGTCACTGGTGTCTCCGTTTGCCATGCTGCACTCCGTGTGGAACCTGATCCCGGCGTTCCGCGGATACGACCAGCAGGACGCGCAAGAGTTCTTGTGTGAGCTTCTGGACAAAGTCCAGCAGGAACTGGAGTCAGACGGACCCAAGAAACACATCCTGATTCCAATCACGCAGCGGAAACTGTCCAAACAAGTCCTTAAAGTGCTCAACACTATCTTCCACGGACAGCTGCTCAGCCAGGTGACGTGCAACTTACCCGTTCTGACCCGTGGTTCCCAACCTTGTTCCTGGAGATCCCCCCAACACCACTAAATTAAACCCTAACAATTCGGGTCATCACCTTTTTAATAGAGACTCTAATTTGTGTGTGAATGGAGACTGCAAAATGTGCAGTGTTGAAGGGCTCCAGGAATAAATGAATAAATGCATGTAGGAATAAAATAACTTGCAATAATCAGTGTTTTAAAACCGAACCTGCAGGTAACGTGTCTGTCCTGCAAGCACAAGTCGAACACGGTGGAGCCATTCTGGGATTTGTCTCTGGAGTTCCCAAACCGATACCACCGGATGGAGAAGCCCAGAGCTGCGGCGTGTCGACAGAGCTGCTCGCTCTCAGAGATGCTTGCCAAGTTCACAGAGACGGAGGCTTTAGAGGGCTGCATTTACGCCTGCAACTTCTGCAACAGTAAGTTGCATCTTTCTTACAGACATTAAAAATTTGTTAATGCATTTATCCAAATCTCTTGGATTTCAGGAAAGCGCCGTAAATCGTCCCATAAGCCCCGGTCTCTTTCGGAGGCGTGCAAGCAGTTACTCATCTGCCGTTTACCTCAGGTGCTGCGGCTACACCTCAAACGCTTCCGGTCAGTCAGAACACCTCCCGTCTTTTACCTTGACGAGTCCGTTAGATGGAACCGGGGGCGTCCAAACCTGTTCCTGCACAGTTTTGCTCCAAACACAACTGAAGCAGCTCATCATGATCTTCAGATCAGAACTGGTTGGAGCTAAACTGTGTTGGACGTTGGTCCTCCAGGAGCAGTACTGGACACCCCTGGTTTGAACCCACCTCATGCTAATGATTCCCTCCACACTTGTCCAGGTGGTCCGGTCGGAATCACAGGGAGAAGATCGGCGTCCACGTGGCTTTTGATCAGGTCCTGAATATACAACCATACTGCTGCTCGGACGCCGCTCCGACGCCGCAGAGAGAAGCCTACACCTATGACCTATCTGCTGTAGTGATGCATCATGGGAAAGGCTTTGGCTCAGGGCACTACACGGCCTACTGTTATAACACTGAAGGAGGTAAGTCATGGTTTCAAACTAGCGAACTGCGCCAGAGTCAGCTCAAAAACAGTTTAATGTAGACTGCTCACAATTGGTGTAAACGCAACCCTCGGTGTAAGCAAGCAGCATGCATGCTTCACATTTCTTTCAATGCATTTGCAACAGACAAATGCAAGTTTTACTTTATGCATGTTTTGGCAGTAGAAGCAACACTTTCCATTGGCAAAGGTCTGTTTTTGGGGTAACAATTGACGCAAGTTACAGAACAAGATTAGTTTTATAAAATAACTAGTAATGCATTACTTTTAAGTTAGTATAGATAGATTTTAGGTAATTTTATTGGTTTACCTCAATGTACTAATTTGTTGTGCATGGTTTGCCACAGTAACGGTGTTTGCGTTGCAGGTTTCTGGGTTCACTGTAACGACTCGGAGATGAACGTGTGCAGTGTGGAGGAGGTGTGCGGCACTCAGGCCTACATCCTGTTCTACACGCAGCGCTCCTCTTAGACCTGTCTGTCTCTCTATCTCTCACTCTATTCTCTCTCTACCCGTTTCTCGCTTTCTCTGATTGGAGGTCTGTTCCTGTCATCAGCAGTGAGACTCAGAGATCGATTGGCCTCTGCTGGCACAGTCACACTTTACCCAGGGCATTCAGGACCAAACTACACTCACCTGCAGAGTCCAGAACAGCAGGGACACACACACACAGCTGTCGGCGAGAGACACAGGTGGATGCTCATCCTGGAGAGAAATGCCACAGCAATAGGATCATCACACACTCTGAATCAGGAATTCTTCACCTTTGATACCACGACTGTTTTCTACTCTCTTTCTATTGGGGACAAAATTCAGGAAAACAGGAAGCCTCTTCATTTACATCAGTGGAAAATGACTGAACAATCTTATGACGCTGAATGTCTAGTTGTTTGTTTGTGTGTGTAAGGGTGTGACTGCTGACCTCTGACCCTTGACCTTTGTCCTGTATCATGAGAGCACCTGTTATCAACTTTATTGATCTTGTGGGATCTTTCTGATGATAGTGAATAAAAAAAGAAAATCCCTGAATTACTGTCTGCTTTATATTCTATGCACTTTGAAACTGATGAGTATACAGACAAACAGGTGTTTGAAATCTAAACCCATTTAACCATCTTGTTTACGTATTATACATGCAGATGTATGCACTCACAATAGGCATATACATGGAATACTTGCATGTTTAAAAATGAATTTATAACTTTTAAATGATTTTAAAGTATTAATCAGAATGTTACACATTATTTTAAGTTGAGAAAAATCTATTTAAAAAAAAGTTTACCTGCATGTCCTGTTCACTAAGATCATGTAATTATGTGTTGATAGGTTAATGAAAAAGTAATTTCAAATCTCGGAAGGTACTTATATATTTTAGGTAACATTTGGTTGATGAAAATGAATATTTTACTTATGTTATTTTAACCTGAAACCTGTTAAATGAGTTTATGGTTAACTACCTATAGCAATAACGATACAAGTCACTGTTTAACAACACCAATGAAACAGTGTGTAATTAAAAATGTATTTACATATTAAATTCAACAACATTTAAATGATTATCTGGCAAACACCCCAGAAAAGAGGAAATATTTCACTTAGTTCTGTGGTAACTTGCTGTCTCAGTCTAAAAATCTGTCAGAATAATTTATATTTTATACCCTCATAACATTGTCGAATCCAGTGACTAGATCTTCAAAAGCGCTGATTTTAATTGTTGAGAGCATTTGTTTAAACTAGTCTCTCAGTAGAATAACTTTTAAACCAGCCAGTCAAATTGAGACTTACCGTTACGAAATCTCGCGCCTTTTTAGCATTTAAATTCCCTCAGGCGTGCAGCAAACGGTCCGTGGACGCAACTATATGGACGATTAATTAAGGTAAATCTAATTTTTTAAGATTAAATGTCAAATGATTTATGTATCAACATTATTAAAGCGCTTATCTTACAACATTCTGATATTAGCAATTCTGTCCTCGTTCCTCTTTCCTAAACAGTTTATCAGATCAATCTTTCTTCGCTAGAGTTTTACGGCAGTTGGCAAACCAATCTTATTTGCATAATGTTAATTAAAGGAAGCTGCTTCTCATCAGAAATATAATGAAGTGTGTAAGACCTCCATATGAGCGCCAGGTGGCGACCTTATGTCGATCTTTTAGTGAATCCATCAGATTAATTAATTGCATATAAACCTGCTGATTTATAGAGCTGGTTTAAGTTTGACAAACTACCAATTATTAGTCTTCTTAAGTGAAAAAAACGTAACATGCTGTGTTGTGTTAAAACTTCTAGATCATTATATATCTAATTTTGAGAAGCAAGTTTATGTGGACTGTGTAATCCATCCTGGGATTAATGAATTTGATCTGGATTAAAATCAGCATCTGGTTAACCGAAGCAGATTGTGGCACCAATGCAAAAAATATGTTCACCAAAATTATAAAAAAGACTACAAATTAAAACAAAAACCAAACTATATTTGCAAATGTATTTATTAAGAAGACAGTGGTGTTGAGATTTAGCAAACGTGTAGAAACATGGGAAATATGATCATGCTAACAGTGAGAGTTACACTACAACTGTGTTTACAAAAATGTTCTGATGACAGATGTAGTATTGATTCTTGACTAGTGACGTGCCGTCTCTGTCTTTCCACTCAATGTCAAATATCACTTAACAATACACAAAGTAAAATGCCAATGACCTTGTTTCATTCTCTTCTTTAGTGAGATATTTCATATACAACAGAGTTCCACAGAGACAAAACAAACAAAACGGAAAGCATTTGAGACAGTTTTGGTATCAGCATGAAAGATGTTTGGATCTGAAATGTGACCATGTGTTGGTATGTAAGTCATGCATCAGCAGAAGACCATTTTCTGGACTAATTTCTTGTGTCTGCAAAAGTTTTAACATTCATTAGTTAAAGTAAAAAGTACCCCAGTGGTCTAAAAAAAGGAAAGAAACCCATTCAAAAGGAAAAGACAGGAAATGCAGAGCCATGTAGACCAGGCTCGGGATTGAGACAGCACCATCTTCAGGCTGCATCTCCATGGATCTTTCTTATACATCCTTTAAGGGCCCTGTCCCAAATGGCACATTTCATTTGCACTTATGGTGTTGGGGACTTACAATCGCCGCCACATGCATGTGTGTCCATTAAGTCCACGAGACAGTAGTATGTCCCATTCATCGTTTTAGCTTTCAGAAGGGTGCAACTCCCCCTATGTTCCCTTCAATGCACACTTTTGCTGAGTTCGCACTGGGACGAGCTCCGCAGCAGACTTCTACCAAACAGTCAAAGTAGCATTACATCACAAAAGTGTGGACTCAAAGGGAGCCGTGACGGTTTACGATGTGATTTGGGACAGGGCCAAGATCTCTCCCACTTCTGGTATAATGGGAGAATGTGTCACAGTTCTGAACATGTATTTTGTTCATTTTCTTCAGCTGGGCAGTAGGCAGAGCTCCAGCCAATCCCAGTGTTTCCACAGTGTGACCAGGAAGAGCGCGAGGGCGAGGGTGGCGCCGACCCGGCTGCGTGTCTTCATCAGGGGCGTGATAAAGTTGGCTATGGTGGAGACAAACACCAGCAGTACTGCCATCAGGGCCAGGATGACGTTGATGAGTTTTCCCAGCAGGGCTCGGGCATTAGCGTTCTCCACTCCCTCCAGCTGCACCACCTGCTGCTGTTGCTGCTGCAGCTCCAGTTTGGTAATGCGGGTGAGGCAGGACTCCACTGCTTCCTGCAGGCAAACACACACACACACACACACTTGTTTCGTAACACTCAGAAGTGCCCAAAGTCATTATAATTCAGAGTTTTTACCAGGGGTGTCCAATTCTGCTCTTGGAGAGCCGACATCTTGCAGAGACTAGCTCCAGCATGCACCAAAACACCTGCATGGAAGTTCTATCACAGGCTTACAGACTAGGCGCTCCAGGGGTTTTTAATCAGTGTTGAAGCTCTACAGGACAGTGGCCCTCTAGAAGCAGGATTGGACACTCCTGCTCTTTAAGGTTGGGAGCACGGCACATTTGCGCACTCTTTGTGATTGTTGGTCACCTGGATGTCTCGCGCACTCTCGTACGACTGGTACGCCACCTTCTCCTCCATGCTGGCCAGCTCCTGCTTCAGATTGCTCATCTCGTTCTGATGAAGCTCCGTCAAGTCATTGAGTTGCTCTTCCAGACGCTCATATCTGGAGGAGAGAGGGAAGAACACACCTGAAGATCTGGCTCTGGAAAGCGTTGGATCTGCTCTAGGTGCTGCGGTCTTACCTGTATCGCTCCTCCTGCAAGCACTGGGTCATGTAGCTGTAGTCGCTTTGCAGCTGAGCTTTCATGTCCTCGATGGCATCCTCCATGTGCACCTGACTGACTTTGATCTCCTGGAGGCCTTCCAGCAGGGCATCCCAAGAGGAGGACGAGGATTGGTGGTGATGATGGTGGTGGTGATGTCCGTCCAGTCGCGGGCTGCCTATTGTCGCTCCCGCCCCACCGGAGTTGCTTCCAACCGGCGACCCAGAAGTTGCGCTGGAGCACTCGTCGTCGCTGCCGTATTTGGGGCTGGAGACCAGCGTGGCGCTGCCACTCAGAGCTCTGGGCGTCTCCTCCGTGTGCACATCCTCCAGAGTGTCCTTCATGTGGGCGATGTTGTCGGCGCTGCCAAACTTGTTGCGGATGAGACTAGCGAACTCTCGGGGTTTCGAGACGACGGCGGTGTGCGTGAGAGCTGAGACTCCGCCCTTGACTCCTTCCACCACGCCCCCTCCGAAACCACTGATTCCCGCTCGCATATTGGCACGTACGTCCTTCAGCCCCTGCTGCATGTCCCTGAAGACATCTTTGGGTTGCCGCGCAGGACCATTCTGCAGAACAGGGATTAGACGTCACTACTTTGGAAAATGCAGTTGGAAAGAGCACTCATGCTTGTGAACCTACCTGCTCGATCTCTTTGAGCTTCTTGTGGTAGTGCTCAAGCTTCTTGTACAAGTGTGCAATAGTCTGTGCAGACTTCTGGTTCTTCTTCTCAAACACGTGTTTGATGCGCGACGCCTGCTGTTTGTCCGCATTATTGGCCAGTTTAAGGTACTCAGCCACATTATCATCACGAGCTTCCTGTTCCACGCGGATCTGTTCGGTGATCTTCAGGATCTTCTGCTGCAGGTGTTCCAGCGCCACTCGTGTTCTCTGGACCTCGCCGCCTGCCCCGTCTGACCCCGCCTCCATGCTGATGTTCCCGTCTGACCCCCCATGGCTCACGGAGGGCGGTAGACTGAGAGTGGACACTTCGCTTTTATCCAGCTGCATGTAGAAAATGAAAACATGAGCACATAAAGCTTAGTAGCGCGGTCATCCTAACTGAAACATGAGACATGCACATAAACATCTGATATGAAACCACATGCTAATTTTAACACCTCTGTCATGTGCAGCGGATGCACGAGTGAGTGGTCACATCTGTTTACAAACTGAACAGAATCTCACACACTCGGAGTGAGATAAACACAGCGTGACCCACTTTCATTCTGAAAAATATCTCTACGCACACATCACACTAAAAAAAGAAATGAAATCTGCAGAAACATCTAAAGTACCCATATTTCAGTGTATTGAAACATTAACTATGCATTTGGAATGAATCGTTCATAAAATGCAATGTCGCAATTCACTCCCAAAACATGCTGGATGAATGCATGTCATGCATACACAAAAGAGCAGCAAATCTCAACCTGCAATACCTCATCTGTAAACAAATCAACATGCATGAAAAGATGCATGGCCCGCTACCGTTACAGAGCCCTGACGCATATGTGTTCAGTCGCACTGACACAGCAGGGTTTCACAAGGGGTTACTTGCAGGCCATGCATCTTCACATGCATGCAACAGAGACACAACAGCACACTAGAATGCGTGTTTCTCTGAGATAAGGTTTCTTGTAGTCATACACACGCAGGGACTCCTCTAAAGGTTAGTGAGATCTTTTAACGCATGTGAATCTGAGGCATGTTACCTACCTAGAGCATGCGCATGAGTGCGATATACAGGCCTCTGAGGGATGCATGTAGAAAGTAGGTTGATGTACAGAAAACACACACACACACGCATGCATGCATGTGAATCAGGGATGTGTCAAATCACAGTGGGCGAGTTAAACACATGAGAACAAGTCTGCAGCTGACTTGTGACATGCAGAACAGCACGTGAGGGAGAGACAGACGGGTGATGATGGACAGATGGATGGATGGATGGTACAACACAGGAACAGAAGATTAATTTGCGATAAATTACCATGGTCTTCAGTCCAGGGTGTGCAGCTTGACTGCAGACATGTGTAAGAGGGCCATATCCCTCCTGTCTCTCTCTCTCTCTCTGTCTGTCTGCGTTCACCCCACCCCTCTCCTCTAGCTGTCTATCTCTCGCTCCATCCAGTCTGTCATGGTTCATGCTAGAGACAGTATCGGCTGCGGTTTCGTGTCTCTCATCTTTGTCTCTCCTGTGTTTCACGTTAGTTTCTTGTCTCTCCAGCCGTGTGTTTGTCTAAGTGTTTCGATGCGGCTGCGGAGCAGAGGGGGAGGGGAGTTCAGCGGAGCATGCGTCTCACACACACACACACACACATTCACACACTGCAGCATTTACATGTACATACTGTGTGTTAATGTGTGTGTGTGTTTTCATTGTGTGTTCATGGGAGCACAATTGGGGAGTGTGTAGATGTGTATTTTCTCAGTGATAAACATATTTACGGAGTATGTAAATGTGTGTGTGGGGTGGGGGCAGAAGGGGCAGATGGGAAACGCTGACGTTGGTCTCATAGCAACACACTTAACGCAGTGTGTGACGAGCATCTGAAGTGGTAAATAGGTAAATATCAGAGTAAATTACACAATAGGCATCTGTGGCATTCGGTTAATTACAACATAAAATAAGATTGATTCGCTCCCAGTGTGCTTCTGTACACTAATTGGAAACGGAAATGCACTTAATGCAAAAATATAAGTATAAAATACGCAAAAGTCCACATGAAATAAAAAAATGTATTGAATTAATTTGCATATTGAATGTGAACAATTATTTTTCTAAAGACAAAATTCGAATTCAGAACTTGCTCCGCCTCCTTTTTCAACCGACATTACTTAGGCAACTTTAGCGTTAAAAATGTTTACTAATAATTGAATTTCTATGAAGTCATTCAATGTTTCCTAAATCTAGCAAATAGTTAACATGGTAGTTTAGTGCCATCTAATAAATTGTGATACAGTAAAAATTAACGTGTATTTTTAAATACAAGTTATCTTAAGACCAATATAATTCACTTACCAATCCAGAGAAATGGACGATCAGTTAACTTTGTTAACGTTTCGATTCAAGATGAATGGCATGCTCAATTCCTTTTAGGTTTGATTTGGGTGCTCTTCGGTCCAAGGTAGAACATTTAAAAAGGCAGTGTAGAGAAAAGAAATCTCTGATAGCCGAGGCACTCCTTAATTAAAATGTCTTTAATGAAAAAATGACATGTCCTAAATGGACAACTTTAAAATGCCCACGCGTAGCGGCATGAGGCCTTCTTCAGGATCATGCCCTGAAGAAGGCCTCATGCCGCTACGCGTGGGCATTTTAAAGTTGTCCATTTATATACAAGTACTAACATAAAAAAAAAACATTTTATTATTTTTCAGAAAAACTGTTTTGAGAGCATTCTATCAGTTACTGTAAGAACATTCCTAACTTATTTTTTGTTTAGAATCAACAGATTGAATATAGAGGAATATTATTTGTACAAATCAATCACACAGACCAGAGTTTCTGTTTATAGACGGCTTTACTACAAGAACAATTAAATGTCTATCTACAATACAATATTTATCCATAAAATAAATACATCATATATTCTGAGCTCTTTAATAAAAACAGACATGTGCAAGCTACACTACTCAAAATAACAAGTGCAATTCTCCATCATTGGCGAAAAGTCTGAATATCTACAGGATATTTACAGACAAGCCGCAGAAATCTACAAGTAGACAAGAACGATCACAGAGCAAGAACAGATTCAGTGAATGTTTGCCGAAACTTAACACTCAATTAGCGAATGTAGAACGCTTAGTGTTCATATCTGTGATTATGTTTATTTTAAATAAACGTTATGTTACTTGTATTTCCTTAACTACAAGTAAAACTGAGAGTGTTTGTAAATATGCTGTAGATGCAGGGGCAGTGTTCACGGAACGCAAACAGAACAAATTCTTCGTTTAAACATTCATACACTAATTTCCGCACTAAATTTAACGCAACTTACAAAGAATCTGTAGAGATTTCATTCAGCTCGTGTTTTGCAAACGACGCCCAAGTGTTTGTAAATAAATGTATGTTGTAAAAACATAATTGCGGTTCCTTTACGAGAGTTGTGCGAGAACATCCAGGCAGCTTAGAAGGGATAGAATTCTAAATAATTTTATAACTGTAAAAAAATAAATAAATAAAAAACTTTTGGCACCAAACGTTAGTTAAAGTAGCTACAAGTATTGTGCAATGAAGCAATACATTTGTATACATGCACACCGAAAAATCAGTGTTATAATCGGTCATGGAATTTTGTGGGGCCACTGAGAGACAAATCCTAGTGGATTTAAAAAAGATTTTAACACATTCTCTTAAACATCATTATGCATAAATGTTAAACGTTGACATGCAAACATATAAACAGGAAGAGGAATGACAGAGAAACAATTTCTCTGTCAAACAAAAACATGATGGAAGATGCTAAATAAGTTGTGGAACAGTCCACTGTGTGTGTTTCTTGATTCGGTCCATGGCCCCCGCACAGATCCAACAGTACATCAGTTCTCGTGTGTAAGTGTTCCTCCTATGAAGAGACGAGTCCTGACGAGACACACTAGCGTTCCTGACTGTGTGTGTGTGTGTGTGTGTGTGTGTGTGTTATTGTCCTGATTTGCGGGGTGTGGCCACCTGCCTCTTCTTCGCCTGATAGAAGTCTGTTTGGATAAGAGAGGAGATAAGAATGCTTTATTATTAGTCAAACTCTTATTCACGTCTCAACGGCTCTCAAAGCATCCAGGTCATATTTCACTCCTATTTTAAACTATTAACTATTACATTTAGAACATTAAAATTAAATATCACATCATTCACATATTAATTACACACTTCTGTCTAAATTCTGATGCAAAAAAAATTATAAATAAATGATGCATTCATAAATGTTTAGTTGTAACTTTTCCCCCTCATTAATTCTTCAATTCAGCAGTAATTACAGATTATTGAATTTGTTGCTAAAACTGAAACCATAAAAAAATATATATATATATATATATATATATTAGATGAAAAAAATGAAAAAAAAATATCTTTGCGTTGAAGTCCTAAAATTAGTAAAACTAAAGCTGAAATAATCTTAAAGATAAAAATACTTAAAATAAAAAAAGTAAGTTATTTAGCTAAATTCATTGCTTAGTAAATTAGTATCATAATCGGTGAAATGTACTTAATGACCAAAACTTGCGTTAAAATTAAAATGATATAAAAAATTACGCTAATTTAAAATGAACTTAAAAAACATTACTATTTTAATAATGTTTAGATATTTCTTAAAGTCTTAAAGGTTCTAAACATGATCTTTTATTCATGCTACATATCTACAGAAGTGCGAGATTCGTCCGTAAATGTGTCTCGGTTAGGCCCCGCCCACCTCACCTGTGATATTCGTCTGTTTCCTCTTCAGCTCTGTCCTCTTTTCTGGCGTTTTCTCCACATCCTGCGAGACGGTGCTGAATCTCTCCGGGGTTCCGAGGATGTTCTCTTTCCCGCGCGGTTGCACCTCCCGAGAGGCGCGGTACAAGACGGGCAGCTTTTCCTTGGACACGCCCTCCCACAGGAAGTCTCCGCCCTCCAGAGGTGTCTCCGAGAGGAAGTCGAAACTCCAGCGGCGGGATGCTTCCTCCAGGTCCTTCCTCAGAGCGTCGAGGTACTCCAGCTGGAGCTGCTCACGATCCACCGGACCGAAGAGGTTCCGCCGCGCCCGGCCGTTCCCCAGAGACCGCAGGATCCGTTTGTCCATCGCCATGAGCTGAAGATGCAGAAACACACGATTATAGTCCCTGGACAATATCAAAGTGCATTCAGTGTCTCAGTCTGAGAGTGGACATCAGCAGAAACGCAGTCCTGTCTGAGCGTCTCTGTGTGCTGTATTTAAAGGATGGAGTGAGTCATCCTCATGTCTGGGCAGATCTACAGAGACATGTGAGGACATGTTCCTCTGGTCAGTGTAGTGTCTGACCAGCAGAGGGAGCCGCAGTACTGACCGCTGTCTATATAGTGCACTAGTTTCAGCTGATGCTACAACACTGGAGTCTCTAAATCATGCTTACAAATATTATATAATAAATTATAATAAACTATTATAGTTTTGTGAATGTAATTGTTTTTTTAATTGTATTTAATATAATATATATATTTAACTAGAACAAATTACTGACTGTTGTAATTGTAACTTGATTTAATTAGATCTGAGATAAAAATATCAGATGAAAAGTTTAACATTTAAAAACTTTTTTGAACTTAAAATTTTGAAATGTTGCCTAATGAGTATCAAAAAGACAAAAATATGAAATAAAAATAAATTAAAGCTATATATATATTATATATACATATATATATATATATATATATATATATATATATATATATATAAATATTTTTAAAATAATAAAAATGACAAAAGGATATAAAGTAACAGACCAGAATTAACATTGAAATTAAAAAGCTAATTTCAAATATGAATAAATACTTATGTAAAAAAAAAAAAAAAAAAAAACGTTAATTTCCCATCATATATGACTGATGTCTCACGGTTAATAAAATGTTCTTGTGGTTCAACAGTCACATTTTATCCAATAAAGAAATTAGTTGTGGTTCTCAGGGTCCGAAGTGAAACAACGGCTAAAATAATTAAACTACATATTGTACTTAATACATATACATGTGTATTTGTATACATTATGTGTATATATATATATATATATATATATATATATATATATATATAAAACAAAAAAAATAGCCAATACCATCTTCCATGCTGAAACTTGTGTTTTAATTTACTTTTTTTTTTTAATAAAAAAAATCATCATCATTCCTGAATTCCATCATAACGTCACGGGTTTCGCTCACTCGGTTCTGATTCCCTATTGGTTTATATGACGGAACGTGTAGCTCTTTACAAGAATAAATTCAAGGCGGCGGCGGGAAACCGAGCGTTTGTTTGATTGGTCAGAAGCCACGCCGACACACCCACGCTCTCCTCCGTCCACGTGAACGTGAAGCTCGTGTATGCCGGTGAATCAAATACTACTGACATTTCACATCAAAATAACATTCAAAACGCGATCAAACATCACTCAGTCACGAGCTGTTCAACTCACAGAGAACGGTTTCAGTCAGAGTTCGTCTTCATCAGTTTGATTTACTAGATCATGTTAAAGAAGCTCTTAAAGAGAATCCAGACTAGTTTTAGCTTTAGTTTGCATTAACCGAAACCAACAGCTTACAGGCAAACGTTATGAAAAAAATATATAAACAAGCGACTTACATGTTTTAGCAGAAGACTGTGGAAGAGTCTCCTGTTCGCAGGATAACGTCAAGTGTTTGAAATCCTGGACGACAGAATCGAGCTTAAAACAGAACTTCAGATGAGTCTTGAGGCGAAAGTGTCGCAAACAGACGAAAGTGAGTGTTAAAGTCAGTCCTGGAGCGTGTACAGTAGATTCGAGATGCTCTGCTGCTGTGACGGGACTTTCAGAACTTTGTGAACCTTCGATGGGCGTGTCTACACTGTGGGCGGGGCCTCGTGAGAGTAGCACGTGGACTGGAGCCCGGTAAACACATGACAAAACGTGAGGAGATCGGCGTCACAGAAAAGATCAGAATCTCCGCCCAAGACTGACCTATTCGTTTTTAGTATTTATTCTATAGTACATTAAAAGTACAACAATAAATAACCGATTATCAAGTAAAAAAAAAAAACCGCAATATTCTTTAACAAATGTGTGCGCGAGAAAGCCCCGCGAAAACCCAGCAAGTCACTCAGCCATGAGTCACCAGAATGTGACGTCACGGAGCGAAAACGCGAGTAAGTTTGACTGTCTGTTCATTCATTCGGATTCGGTCATTTTAATCGAGCCTTCTGTGATGAATTAACGCGACTCAGTTAAACCACAGTCATATGAGCTCACATAAAATGAAACATGAAATATCTGAACTTTTATAAACTAATGGATCAAACCAAAATAACTGGTAAAATGGCAGATGATGTAAAGGTTGATGATCCATCATCCACGCATCTGTCAGCAGGTTATATGACGTGTTCAGAAAAGAGCATTTCAACGACATTGACAATCACCACCCTGAAGGGAAGCTTATGTAAGAGGCTATCTTGTGAGCGATGCCTTTAGAAACCTGGGTGACTGGGTAAAGAATGAATGAACGATTGCTGATATTTGAGAAGTAGTTCAGTCTGAATCATTAAATCACTAACAAATGCGTTAATCAAGAAATTTACTGTCATTGACTCAGCCTCAAGTAGTTCCAAACCTGTGTAAGTGTTTTTCTTTTGCTGAATACGGGATATTTTAAAGAATATTGGTTACCACACGGTTGAGCCCCATTGACTACCATAGTATAGAAAAATCAAAAATGCAATGGAAGTCAACGGTGACCAGAAACTTGAGGGTGTGTAAACGACGACAAAACTTTAATTTGATTTGAACGAAACACTTATTTTTCACAGTAAAGACGACAACAACAAAAAAATAAAATTAATAGAGGCCAAAGCATTTTTTTATGATTTTTTAATACAGAACATTATAAACAGTACAAACACAAGGGAAAAAAAAAAAAAATGAAAGCTGTTCTCCATTTTATCCTGATGGCGGAAACACAAATCAAACGTTCGCAGTCGAGCACAGCGCATCAGGACCAATCAGATTCACCGCCAAAAACACAAATAAAAAGAGTCTTAAAAGTGAGATGGAATGCTGTCGCATTAAAACTGCAAACACGCACAACCACGGCTACAGAGAAAAAGAACCGCTAAAATAATGTTAATAATAATAACAACATCTGGGGAACTCCGGTCTTTTCCAAGTTTTTCCAACATGATCTGTGCCGAGGTTTCCGTCACGAAGGTCTTCTCAGCACTGAAGTTCACTTCCGTTCATTAGATCTGGAACGACTGTAAACGAGAAGATCAGGAGTGTTTGAGGTCATTTCTCACTGGAATATTTCTTCCCAAATTTTCTTTGAATCGGCAAATTCTTATACGAAGTCAAGGTAGCAACGTTCTTCTAAAACAACATCGGTAACAACCTTAAGTGTAAAACTACAATTTAAGTAAAGTTTTGACGAAAAGATTTACACAATGATAAACCTAATTCTATGAAAGTTCGTTTCTGCCACTGAATAAATTTAAAAACCTAAATTTATGCGACTTACTTTTTGTATGTGTATGACGAACTAAAAATTGTGTGAAAAGTCAGAATTGCATGTTTATTTCCATCTAATGCAAGTTTAAATCTGACTTTTTCCTCGCCATTTCAAGTTTATCGCAACTCCGAGAAAAGTGCAGAAAACTTTGAGCGCAAATATACTGATATAAGCACTATTTGTCAGTCTTTATCCATCGTACAGAGATCAAATGAAAATTCAACTATTCATCTATACCAATGGCATAAGTTTTGCTAAAAAAGTTTGCGGAGACTCTTACCTCCTTGATCGGGAGAAAGATCGCGAGAGCCTGTGGTTCCTGTCGCGAGACAGCGATCTTTCCCTCCGGCGCTCTCTGGAAAGAGATCTAGACAGAATCCAAAATAAAACATTAAGAAAGCGCTCACAAAACCATGCAAGAAAGCTGCGCGACCAGACGAGACTCTTACCTGCTGCGACTACGACTGAGGCTCCTCCTCCTGGGCGATCTGAAGAAGAGAAGAGGCAGAGCGAGTGAGCGCACAATCAACACACGGACGCACCTCACAAGCCCTGAAACTAACAGTCAAACGCACTCGTCACGCCCTGATACAGGCGTGGAGTGGAGACCTCGCAACACATGAAGCTCGCTTAATAAGAGCGTTACACTCCAGTACAGAGAGCTACAAAAGTAGTGCACTAGCAGGAGAAACTCAACAGAAACACACTGCAAACAACCCCACAGAATAAAGACAGTGAAAGAAAGCAAGAGCAGCTCTCAAAGCCCACGCTGCTTCTGTAACCTGAACCTCCGCTTGGGCTCCCCATCAGTCTGCTAGCCTAAGCTTAACAACGTCTGTCCAGATCTCATACCAACCCTGTTTGTTTCAACTCAACAGGAGACTTCTCCTCATCTTACATCTGTATTCAGCATTTAACTGTATGAAGCAGGAAAAACTTACTAGTCTTTTCGGTTTTCAACAAGCTAGAAAAGGTGAAGGGGAGGACGGCTGGCGGCCGGGGAGCAGAATTGGCGGGAAAGTGCAGGCCAGATGCTGCGAGCTGATTAGCTGGCTTGCGGATGGGGGCTGGATGTAGTGGATTTTTCCTGCTTTTATTGGTTAGCCGAAGGCTGTTGCTGGTGGTTTGTAGTGTAGACATTGGGGAACGTAATACGCTGATTGGTCAGGAATGTGAAGTGGGCCGCTGACGATTGGGTGTTAAGGTTGGAGAAGGAGGAGCTGCTGACAACGACATGCTCAGGAACCAATGGGCTGGTGCGACCTGATGACTGGCCACGCCTGGGTCATGTGACACCAACCCAGCCAGCTGATTGGGGCACGCTGGTCACATGATGCTGAAAGAAGACTAGTAGACTGACTCAGAGGGTGGTGAGGAGAGGCATGGTGGTGACTCTGCAACGGGGTTCATTTTTATTAATATAGCTGATAAGAAAATAAAATAAAAACAACCTTCATGTAAAGTTAAGTCAACAAAAGATTGCATATTCCAACTATTACTAGAGCCGAGCAGATTACTAAAAAAACTAGCGACTGGGCTTCGGCGTCCAATTCACAAATTAGCAACATTGAAATTAACGTCCGGGTCAAATTTCAAACTGAAATCAAAAGAAACAAAGCCACTGAAGGTTTTCTGCTTTGAGAATTAACCACGTTTTTACATGTCTCCATATTCATCACCGCTGTAATTCTCATTACCATCACACAAAGATAAATCATTTACAAGTTATATTACGTTAAATTTGTTTATTAACCGAAGAACCGGTATTTGCTTAAGAAAATTCAACAGGAAAACAACTATTTTACAAGCTGCCGATGAATTTGGAAAAAATAAAAATGAAGCCCTCCCCCAAACAATTAAAAATATATAAACAAGATCAAGTTCAAGATCAAGAACAAGTTAAATATAAATGTGCATTGCATAATCGTTACAGCAATGAGAATTTGGGTGAAAAATGTGCCAAGTCACAATGCACAAAAACTAGCCAAAAAAATTTAATTTTGGAGTGAAACTTAACCCCAGATATTTTCTGATGGAATTAACCTAATAATCACTTAGTGGTCTGCATTTCAACAAAATGTCAGAATTTGAGAAGCCCAGTCTAATCACTGTTCAATGGTTATCAATGACAATGAAGATGGAGGAGCTAAAGATCTGCGGCATACGCTGGTCAGAACCAGGACCCCCGGCGCCGGCGGAGCCTCCAGGACTTGTGGGGGGGGGGGGGGGGGCAGAATCAGGTTAGTGTCCTCAGGGAACACAACCTACGGAGAGACAGGTGAGCGGGAAAACAGGTTTACCTGCGCCTGGGGGCCGGGCTGCGTCTGCGGTAGTCATCGCGTCCTGGGCGTCGGCTCCAGGACGGAGGCGGACCCCTGTTACGAGAGCGCTTCTCGCCATTGGACAGCTCCACCCTCACTCGGCAACCGCAGAGGGTCCTGCGTGACGACGTTGACAACGCATCGTTTAGCGCAGAAGTCGCTGGGTAACCGCTGATCATTAGCCGTTATAATCCACACTCACCGTCCGTCCAGCTCTCTGACGGCGTCTGTAGCATCGCGAGGGTCTTCAAACTCAACGAACGCAAAACCAGGAGGGTTCCTGGCCACCCAGACGCTCCGCAGGGGTCCGTAGTAGCCGAACGCCCTCTCCAGTTCGGATTTATTTCCATTATTTCCCAGATTCCCAACGTACACCTTACAGTCCAGAGGGCAGTCTCGATGCATGGTCTCAATCTGCAAAACAACACACAGCGATTCAGTTTCACACTCATTTCAATAACAAGGTCAAGTATCTCCATAAAAAAACATGGCCTTGTCTCAATATAATGGACTTCAATGGGTACCACCGGACTGAAGGGCCACAGGAATAAAGCTCTTATCTAAAGAAATCATCGCTTATTTACTGGAAGAAAAAAAGTTAACATTTATATGTATTTTAACCACAAATGCTGTTCTAGCTCTAGCTGGACCTCACATACTACTATAGTTGTTTAATTTCGACTACTAAAACTACCAAATTTATCAGTTTTAACAATTCAAAACGTCAATTTATCAAATGTGCGTCTTTTGTTCGCTGCTCAAAATGGCGCATGTCGATCACACGCGATTGAAAACAAACCACTTTCGCACACAAACCATCGCTTTCGCGGGAAAAAAACAAACCTGGAGCCGGTTTAGATACAGTTATGATGACTGTTAAACTGATAGATATAATTAAATAAAACTTCGCGGTGAACAGCTAATCCGCATCAACGGTAAAATGGCGTTTGCAAAAAAAACACAACGGAGGTGAAAACGCAATTCCGTTTACAAACGCTCGCAATTAAACGTGACAAACATCAGATTCGCACACACTACAGAATAAAAATAGCGAATAAAATCTGATTTACCGTGAATGTCGCCTTTTTCTGACCGTGTGTGTTCGAGTCCCGGATCAGATCCGCTCCGAAATGGCGCCGCGCGGAAATACAGACGCGCGCACGTAATGTACGTCTGGACGCACGCTTGTGGGCGGAGCTTTAGACCACGCGTCTGTGAGCCCCCGAGAAGCAAGTAAGGTCTCATTAATCCCATTATAAATCAAAGACTTAAACGTTTTAAAGCAAATACACCATTGTTATATATACCAAAAAAAAAGCCACGGTGGTGTTTAAACCGATGTTGATTAAACACAACTGATGTGATTATTCAATCTATGGCTAAAAAGGAAGCTATTTTTGAAGGAATACTAGGAGTAGTTTACTTTCCAGAATAATGGAAATGAAGATATTTGCTGTAGAAACTCCGTTTATTTTTGGTTTCATGTACTAAAGCACTGAAATCAATCATGAGACACACAGAAACCAAAGGTTTTGCTGTAATTCATGTCAAACCAAATGCACCCTCGTGAAAATGAACAATGGTTTTACTACAAATAAAGCCAATAATCCATGGTTATACTATAGTTAGACCATGGTTATCACAAAATAACCATGCTTTTGTCACACTATAGGACAACTGGTTATACAGATGGTAATCAATAAGCCAAAAAACAAAAACAACATAATACTCTTTTACAATAAATATCCCATGGTTAATTTTTCACAAGAACAGCGCATCTCAAAGAGCTAAATTTAGACTGAAATGGAACATCGTACTGTAAATTTGAGGTTGTCGCTCAGAAAACAAGTTTTCAAGTCTACTTTAATTGCATTTTAAAAATACCTCGACATGCTGTTTGGCAACTGTAGGCCAAAACATCTCCTTTCACTTCTGGAGAAGCAAGAAAGTCATACAGATTTGGGTGTAAATGGTGACAGAATGATGATTTTGGTCGTTTTGTGGGTTTGTGGTCATCTGGGCAGTTGCTAATCAAAGATGTTTTACTGTGGAAGAATCATCATCACATGTCGTCCGCACATTTCTCACCATTAGAAACCACATCCGAGATGTGTTGCTAGGGCTGTGAGAGTCTTTAGCAGCTCTGCTGATGTGGAAACACGCCAACGATAATGCTTCATCTTGAAGTTGAAGTTTGAAGTAAATTAGTCCATATCTCACCCAAAGTTGGGTTGAAACAACCCAATATTTTCTAGAGTGAAAAACGCCAATCCTTAATATGCAAAAATGTTTATACTCTCCCTTGATGTGTATTTTTTTTTCTTTTTTTTCCGAATAATGGGAGATTGAAATGCGTTTGCTGAATAACTTCCTCAGTGGCCATCAAACAGTCATGTGACTTTGCACTAAGGGACGGCATAACCTGACTATTTTTTACAGTGCGATACATCAACAGGACATTTCTTATCAGATGTCAAACACGTTTTAGAAGATGTCTTTAAGATGTAAAACTAACATCTTAACAGTGTTGCCACAGTTACTTTGAAAAAGTAACTTAGTTACTTTACAGATTACTTTATTTAAAAGTAACTTAGTTACTTTACAGATTACTTGATTTTAAAAGTAACTAAGTTACTTTATTAGTTACATTCAGCAGCTGCCGACAACATAAAAATGACTACCGGTTTTGCCAACACTCACTTTATTGGAAGTGTATTTTTAACAGTAACATCAACAATCTATCTCCTGACAATTAAAGTTGAACTTAAAAACTATTTCCTGAAAAAATGCATGATTTTACAAAAAATAAAGGCAGTCTTTCTTGACTTAACATAAATACTTGTTTTAATAAAAAATAAAATATTCTTTCTTGACTTCACTTAACATAAATAGTTTTTTTTAATATAAAATAAAGAAAAAGACTATCAAATTTCTTGACATCTTTTTAACATGTTTCATCAACATTGAACCTGTTATTCACAGCATTAGAGCAGCAAGGAGTGGTTTTACAAAACAAAACAAGTGTATAACACCACATGTAAGCTTATATCATGTTTTTTTTACTTTTGTTACTTTGGCCTAATCTTATGGTGTAATCCCATGTTATGAGTGAAACAGTGGAGTGGGGCGAGTAAACCAGTGGTTGTACCTCATTAACAGAAGCTTCTCAAACCTTTTGTCAGAAAGTCTATTTCTTCTAGGAGTGAGCACCAAACCTCCCAGACTGAAAAGCCGCTCCACAGGAGCACTTGATGGGGTTGGAGTGTTATACTTCAAGAAAATGTTCTTTATGTTTGAAAACTGATGCAGAATCTGAAGGTCATATGCTGACCTCAGGTAGTCCATGACTTCATTTTCTGCAGAATAGGTCTCCTCTGGCTCTGCCTCAAAAGTGAAAAAGTCCATCTCACCTTGGCTGGCAGATGTGGAGGGCACACTAGCAGGGCTCTGTGCTGCAAGAGCAGTTGTACGGCGGCACTCTGCTGTCAGAAGCTCTTTTACTCGCTCTCTCCTACCTGCATCTCTCAGCCATCTGAGTTTGAATTTTGGACAACTGACTGCTGCGAGAAGGGCATCTTTGTCGTCCAGCACACCGCCAAAACGAGTCTGGATAGCCTGAAAAATATAATTGATATGTTAATGCATACAAGGCCTACTATTTATTATGTCATTGAATTAATTACAAATCATGCCTAATGTGGGATCAATATTATGGATTTAATTTTGTTTTAGGTTACTTACTGACATTTGTATTTTTTATTTTATCTTATCTTCTTTTGCAATGATAATGTACATTCTGTTCCATGTTCATGACTAGTGTGATACAAGAAATTTTAACTAGTTTAAAAGAGGGGAACATACCTGCACTATGGCATCTGGAAGGCCTGCAGTCATACTGGATAGGGCATCTTTCACATCCAGGGTCTTCTGCATCAGAACTTCAAGTGTGGGCAGTAAAGTCCCATAAGGACAGTCACCTTGTAAAATATCAAGTGCTGCAGTCAGAGGCTTCATGGCGGTGCAGTACTCATGCAGAAACTGGTACTCTTTCTCTTTGAAGCACTTAACTCCCAGCTTGGTGCACAGAGTATTCAGCTCACACATGGGGATTTCTGCAACTCTCTTTACAGCATCAAAAAATGAATTCCACCTTGTGGATGTTGGTACCAGGAGCTTTCTTTTGCTGACTTCCTCCACTGTTTCTGATGCAAGGGTAGATCTACTTGATTTGGTCCAAAGAGCTGAGCATTTTGCTGTGCTGCTCCTATACACAGCCTTGCTCTCTGCATTGGAAGTTAAATATTTATCTAAATCATTTGTGGAAATTAGGTTGATGGTGTGTGAAGCACACCTGTGGTGTGGGGGAAGAGACAGCTGGCATTCACTTTCATCTTCAGCTGAGAGGATTTCTGACATATCTAAAAAAGTGACATCATCATTTGTGGGGGTGGACTCCTCCTCCGTCTCATCATCGGACTCTGTGACAGGCTGATAAACATTAAACGCCTTGACAAAGTTTGATCCATTATCAGTCACTGTTGCAACGACTTTGTGTAGTAATCCATACGAAGAGTGAATGTTTTCGATTTCTGCACCAATAACATCATACGTGTGTCTGCCGCGAATTCTCCTACATGCCAATGCAGCCTTGTTGCGCTCTAATGTGGATCTACTGATCCAGTGGAGCGTTACTCCCATATAACTTCTGTTGTTAGCAGTCCAAATATCCGCGGTAGTTGACACAAAGTCGACCTCATTCAGCGCGGCCTTCAGATTTCTCTCCATCACTGCATACTCCTCCTCCATGTAAGAAGAAAAAGCTGTTCTGTGAGGCAGCGCGGCATTGACAGTAGTAGGGATCTTGTTTATTATGGCACGAAACGAGGGCGAGTCAACCGTATTTAATGGCAGCATTTCCTCCACAACAAACTGCCCGACTAACTTCTTCAACTCTCCCCCACTTACGGGTTTTGCACCGAAGTCCAGCTTTTGTTGTTTGGGTGGTCGGGGACCTCCTGCGCTCTGCTTCGCATCACCTGGTGTGACTTGCTCTATAAGTTTGACGGTGCAGTGCTGCGACTCCAAATGTTTTTTCAAATTCGACGTAGTGTTTCTGTAGCTAGATAGCACTTTGTCGCCGCCAGCACAGAGTGTACAACGGACCTTAATGTTGTCATCTTTAGCTGACACAAACTCAAAATAGTGACTGTATTTCCATCTAGAAAATGCGCATCTCTCGCCACCCTCCATTGTTTACGTTTGTGTCGCTGCGTGATACCTACACGTGACGTGAACCTCATGCATGCTGAAAACGGGACTTGTCGCATACGTGACTTCACTCCCCGAGATGCAAGAAGATATATATTTTTATTAAGGAAAATGACAAAAATAGTAACGCACAGTGCTTGGTTAAGTAACTTTAATCTGATTACTAGTTTGGAAATAGTAACGCGTTAGATTACTCGTTACTGAAAAAAGTGGTCAGATTAGAGTAACGCGTTACTGGCATCACTGCATCTTAAATACGTCTATCAGATGTTTGTACACAGCAGATCCTTTCCAGCCCTTCAACAGACGTCTCGCAGACGCTCTCTGGGAAGCGATCTAGGTTTTGCGCGACTCACTGCACAGAACTGCTCATCAGTGATCTTTACCTGCATTCATGTTCTGTAAAGATTTAAGAAATATAAATCAGTTTAGTGTGCTAGATACCATGCTACTTTTTTGTGTGGAAGAATTTATGTTGGTATGTATGCTTCGAAGGGTTTCAGATATCTACTAAATCCATCCATGCTAGTATATTTGTTTATGTGGAAGGCCGATCATATTTTTTATTTATTATATGTGTGTGTGATTAAAAATGCTTTTCAGTAAACTGCTATCAGAACTAATTTTGGATGAAATGTTCAAAGTTTGTGATTTTATCATTCATAAAACGAAGCATCGCACACATAAACAAGACAGTTGTCTTTGTTTTTAAAATCGTGAAGGTAGTGCATGTAATTTATTTATTTATTGCACAATATTTCCAACTATTTCAAATATAGCTGCAACATTATTTTCAGTTTACTAAATCATATTTCACAGTGCTCTGTATGAATTTGTACTTTGACCAGTGTGAATATAAAATGATAAGCTAAAGTTCAGAATATAAAACTGTAGTATGAAATATGAAACATGTCGCACCAAAATAGAATGTACACGCAAAGTGACTCATTCAAACAAAAAAAAATTATTAAAAAGTATAAATCCTCTTCACAGAAATACAGGAAACATAAAAATACTGAATGAATCCGTCAGTATTCTAGTATTTATCAGCGTGTGGACACAGAAGGAAAAAACAGTGTTTTTGGCACACATTTCTCTCTCAATCACATAAACACAGTCTTCACTTCTGGACACGTGTTCGTCAGCAATCGCTTCCTTATCCTGCAAAAAATAATAAACAAAAACAAGAAAACAATTGCTTTATAATTGACAAGAATAAGTTTGAATACTCTTAAATATTCTAACATGCTAGTCACTTGCTAGTCATGCTAGCAACATGTTAGTAGCATTCTAATCATGTTAGCAACATGCTAATCATTCTAGCAACATGTGAAACTTGCTAATCATGCTAGCAACATGTTAGTTACTTGCTAATCATTCTAGCAACATGATAATCATTTAAGTTATTTGTTAACCATGCTAGCAAAATGCTAGTTACTTGCTAATCATATTAGAAACATGCTAATAGTGCCAGCAATATGCTAGTATTGTTAAAAATGTGTAAATCATGCTAGAAACATGTTATCAACATTTATCAAAATTTTCAAACTTCAGGCTTTCACAAGTGCTTTAAAGGGTTAGTTCACCCAATAATCAAAATTATGTCATTAATAACTTACCCTCATGTTGTTCCAAACCCGTGAGACCTCCGTTTATCTTCTGAACACAGTTTAAGATATTTTAGATTTAGTCCGAGAGCTCTCAGTCCCTCCATTGAAGCTGTGTGTACGGTCTACTGTCCATGTCCAGAAAGGTAAGAAAAACATCATCAAAGTAGTCCATGTGACATCAGAGGACGAATTCGCTAACGAATGTGGATCTTTTTGAACCAGTATACCAAATCGAACTGAATCGTATTAAACGGTTCGCGTCTCTAATACGCATTAATCCACAAATGACTTAAGCTGTTAACTTGTTTAATGTGGCTGACACTCCCTCTGAGTTCAAACAAACCAATATCCCGGAGTAATTCATTTACTCAAACAGTACACTGACTGAACTGCTGTGAAGAGAGAACTGAAGATGAACACCGAGCCGAGCCAGATAACGAACAAAACATTGATACATTCTCGAGTCAAGAACCGTTTCTGTCAGACGTGTCCGATTCGAGAACCGAGGAGCTGATGATACTGCGCATGTGTGATTCAGTGTGAAGCCGACCGACACACAGAGCGTCTGAACTGAACTGATTCTTTTGGTGATTGGTTCTGAACTGATTCAGTGCTAGTGTTATGAGCGCGGGTAAACCGAAGGCTTGAATCAAGGGCAATCATCGCAAATGACGCCATTACGTCGAGCGCAAAAGAACCGGTGAACCGTTTTCTTCAACCGGTTTATTGAATCGAGCTGTCCGAAAGAACTACTGGTGATCCGAAAACCGATGCAACCAGTTCTTCACTCGTGAACGAGTCATTATCTGGCTCGGCTCGGTGTTCATCTTCAGTTCTCTCTTCACAGCAGTTCAGTCAGTGTACTGTTTGAGTAAATGAATTACTCCGGGATATTGGTTTGTTTTAACTCAGAGGGAGTGTCAGCCACATTAAACAAGTTAACAGCTTAAGTCATTTGTGGATTAATGCGTATTAGAGACGCGAACCGTTTAAAACGATTCAGTTCGATTTGGTGAACTGGTTCAAGAAGATCCGGTTACATCGAATGATTCGTTCGTGAACCAGATATGACAAACTGCTTTGTTTTGAACTCTCTCTCAACAGACACGGAAGAGAAGACAATGCTGAATAAAGTTGTAGTTTTTGCTATTTTTGGACCAAAATGTATTTTCGATGCTTCAAAATATTCTAACTGAGCCTCTGATGTCACATGGACTACTTTGATGATGTTTTTCTTACCTTTCTGGACATGGACAGTAGACCGTACACACAGCTTCAATGGAGGGACTGAGAGCTCTCGGACTAAATCTAAAATATCTTAAACTGTGTTCTGAAGATGAACGGAGGTCTCACGGGTTTGAAACAACATGAGGGTGAGTTATTAATGACATAAATTTGATTTATGGGTGAACTAACCCTTTAAACTTTCAGGCTTAGCTTCATCATGCCAACCTAAAGTTTGTCTTGAATAACTTTTTATATAGTTGCAATACTACTCTAGTTTTATCAATATTTTAAGTTTTTATTTTTATATTTTCTATTTAATTTTAGGATTTAGGATTTAATTTCAGGATCTTTTATGGTTTTAGTTTCAGTTAGTTTGAACTGTTTTAATCTTAATATTTATATGTGCTACAAACTTTTGTATTATTGAGTAGTTAGCGTGCTAATGTTTAGTCTCTCATAAGAAAAATAGCTTTTAAACCATAATTTTATGAATGCGATTAGTGTACATTTTTAGGTTAGCCACATGCTAACACCAAGCACCCATGTTTGTGTGTGTTTAGGATGGTAACTGAAATCAAACAGTCCGTGAGTGTTTTTACGAAAAATAGTAAAAATGTGGTATTTCATTCCAGTAGTATTTTAGTATTTTTATGAACTTTTTAATTTTGGATTTTCATTTTAATTTTAGTTAGTTTAAGTTTTAGTAATTTTGTCATTTTTTTTGTTGTTGTCTTTTTTAAATATGCCTATATAGTTTTTCCAATAAATTTTTAAGTCAGTTTTATTATTTTAGGTAATTTTACACAAAGGTAAACTAATTGAAATGAGAAATGTTACCTTGGCAAATATACCTGAATTAAATTAAATTTTAATTAAATTAAATTACCGTATTTTTCGGACTATAAGTCGCACCTGAGTATAAGTCGCATCAGTCCAAAAATACGTCATGATGAGGAAAAAAACATATATAAGTCGCACTGGACTATAAGTCGCATTTAGTTAGAACCAAGCACCAAGAGAAAACATTACCGTCTCCAGCCGCGAGAGGGCGCTCTATGATTTCAGTGTAGACTACAGGAGCACTGAGCGCCCTCTCGCTGGTGTAGATGGTAATTTTTTCTCTTGGTTCATGTCAAGTTAATTTTGATAAATAAGTCGCACCTGACTATAAGTCGCAGGACCAGCCAAACTATGAAAAAAGTGCGACTTATAGTCCGGAAAATACGGTAAATTAAATTAAAAAACTAATTTATTTTCTCGATAAACGTTTATTTTATTTCAAGTAACGATTATTTATTTTTAATAGTTTAAGCATTAGTGGACTATAATATCCCTGTTTCAATGTCAATAGTTGTGTTTGTTCGTGTTTGTGTGTGTGAATGATCGTCTCTTACATCACTGCAGGATGTCAGCCAGTTTGTCTTGGTAATACTCGTAGTTCTCCTGGCAGTCCTCCCACGGCATAAACGTCTGCTCGTCGTTCTCCACAAATGTGTCCCAGGTGTAGGTGAAATCCAGCGGCTTCATTATGCGCAGTTTGCAGCCAGCAGCCGCCAGCGCCTTTAGCCCCGCCTGGATCTCAGGCTCCTCCCACTCGAAGAGCCGCGCGGAGTAGATGGACAGATGGAGGCTCTTCCTGGCCTTCAGGATCTCAGCCAGCTTCATGGCGCAGGCGGAGCACGGGCTGGACGACATGTACCAGGTGACGGTGTATTTGAGGGCGGGGTCATAGTTGGGCAGCACCTGCTGGAAAAAGGCCTCCTCGGCGTGGCCGCTCACGTGCTCGTCCTCGATGAAGCCCCTGAGGAGCCCACTGGCACCGGGCCCCTGGTCCACCAGGTAACACAAGAAAGTTTTGTTCCGGCCGGAAGAGTACTCCACATTCTTGAACTGGAACTTGAAGAAAAACGGGTCCATGCGATCCCTGTGGACACATGAGGGAGTGAATTTAAAAGTGTGTTACATTTTCAAAGAATAATGTCCACCTATGGAGTCTTGTTCATATTCTGAGTTAGGAAATCATTATAATGCTGCCAAAGATAGTTTATGAGGTGCAAAATAATTGAATGACAGACAGTCATTCATGGATGACAGTTGATGAGTAAACAAATTTAATGAAAACTTAAAAAACTTAATGAAGGATTATTTGTAGATGAATCACAGTAGTTTTTATGCTTCACCACTTTTGATATGAGACAAAGTCTTAGTGTTCAAATTCTGTAACTTTTATTATGAAATACCATTTAGCGTGTCAATCTCTTCTGCTCTAATACCACTTATACAACGAATAACTAGATAAAAAAGTTAATCAAGACAAACTTTAGGTTGGCTTGAGAAAGCCTAACCTGAAAGTTTCAGGCAGTTGTAAAAGCCTGATGTTTGAAAATTTAGATGGATTAGATCAGGGGTTCCCAAACTTTTCAATTCAAATTTCTTTTTCTCATTAATAATGCAGACCAATCGAACCTTTTAAGGCCCTTTCACACCGGATCCGTAGCGAAAAAGCGAAACGAAAAAGCGAATAGTTCGCGTGCGAATAGTTCGCGTCAAAACCATTCACATCAGCCGCGGCGCGAATTTGCGATGTCTGTAACGTTCAGAGAGCTTCAACATTACAAAACTTTCGCGCCGACAGTTGAGAAAATGGACACTTCAACATCATCATCCAGTGAAGACGAGCTTTTCATTTTCTTTAAAAGACAGAAAAGAAGGTTTTGGGTGCACCCAGTCCTAAAGAACAGAGAGTCTGAAGGGGAGTATGCCAATCTTGTACAGGAGCTAAAACTTTATCATGGCCGGTTCCGCACTTACTTTCCGATGTCTGTGGGACAATTCGAGGAGCTCCTTCAGATAGTGGCACTGCATCTGACGAGACAAACCACAAACTTCAGGGAACCAATTGATCCGGAGCAGCGTCTGGCAGTCTGCTTAAGGTGAGCTGTCCTCTTAAAAACATCAGCCCATAGAACACACACACAAGTAATCAGAAGACCCGTCATTTTTGCTGTGACATCACCTTTGTTTCCTTGTATGTGATTGGCTGAAGCATTTTTGTCGCCTCAAAAGTAAAAAAAAATCGACATCGAAGCGAAAAAAAATAAAAGTTGTTTTTTCGCCTCAGCACATTCGCGTTCAGTGTGAAAGCACTCATTACACAAACAGCTGATCAAAAAATAAAACCATCGCGCGAATTATTCGCGCGTCAAAATCGCGTCCAGTGTGAAAGGACCTTTAGTAATTAAATTTCTCTGAGACCAACTCATGTGCACCCACGCTTCAAAACACGTTTTAAATCGCAGACTTAATTGCAATTCGAAAAGCACACTAAGGATATTGCTATAGACAACTGTGTGTGTGTGTGTGTGTGTGTGTGTGTGTAATTGAAACG
This sequence comes from Carassius carassius, assembly GCF_963082965.1. NCBI lineage: Eukaryota > Metazoa > Chordata > Actinopteri > Cypriniformes > Cyprinidae > Carassius > Carassius carassius. The sequence goes on from NC_081802.1 coordinate 629,375, forward strand.
CAAATTTAGCTGCAGCCAAGTGACTTGTGCGACCCACAGTTTGAAAACCCCTGAATTATATAGATGTTGATAACATGTTTCTTGCATGATTAGCATGTTTTTAACATGATTGGCCTGTTACTAGCATATTGCTGGCACTATTAAGTAACTAGCATGTTGCTATCATGATAAGCAAGTTTCTAGCATGCTTTTAGCATGATTAGCAAGTTATTAGCATGTCGCTAGCATGTTTCTAGCATAATAAGCATGTTCCTAGCATGTTGCTAGCATGTTTCTAGCATTATTCACCAGTAACTAGCATGTTGCTAGCATGACCAACAAGTGACTAGCATGGCGTTAGCATGATTAGCAAGTGACTAGCATGTTTCTAGCATGATTAGCAAGTTACTAGCATTTTCTAGCATGATAAGCATGTTAATAGCATGTTGTTAGCATGTATCTACCATGATTAGCAAGTGACTAGCATGTTTCTAGCATGATTAGCAAATTTCTAGCATGTCGCTAGCATGTGTCTAGCATGTTAATAGCATGTTGCTAGCATGACTAACAAGTACTAGCATGTTGGTAGCATGACTAACAAGTAACTATCATTTCATTAGCATGACTAACAAGTGACTAGCATGTGTCTAGCATGTTTTATGCATGTGTATTATGATGTGCAGTTTGTTTTGGAATCACTGTACTATAGTAAAGCACCAGCTGACAGGGTTTACTGTAGATCACATGTAAAGAACCGAACGAATCTTGAATCAAGATGCCAGTCCTAGTCTGTGTCTCTGAGGGGTTTCTGTGGATGTTTTAACAGCTCCTCCACCGGCTGACAGATGGAAGGGCTATTAGGGTTATAAATATCCTCGGCGGGGGCAGAACTGTATTCTGGGACTCTGATCCATATACAGAGACAATACCCACGGTCTTTGCCAGATGAACCTGATTCAACTGTAACAAGCACCTGCTACGAGATGATCCACAACAATTCACAGCTTTAATGTGTCGACAGAATCAAGCTCATCAGCGGTGGGTTATCAAGCACGTTAGCTTTCATAAACCTCACTCGGAAATGGAAACATCCGGACTAAACGAACACCTATCAATACTGCCAAGAGACGATCATAAGTCAGAGACCGGCATGTGAACTCTGAGATCACGAGAGACGCTCCACTTTCGATTCACAGCTCTAGACTATTGACTGGGTTGTTTAAAGTTCTGTTCTGTTGGACACCAGTAACGTTCTTGATGTTTCAGGTTCTTTAAAGCACCATAGGGACGTTCTGATGTTATTTTTTGGTTGGTTTCTTCTGGTCTGGGAGGATTATTCAGACTCACCCGCTGATGATCTCAAACGGCGGCAGCTCCATGGGTTCTGGTTTCTCTGTGTTCTCTCCATTCTCCACCGGCGTCTTCTCGGCATTCTCTCCTTCTTTAGGAGGTTTCTCCTCTTTCTTGACTTCATTTTCTGCTCTGTCTTTCCTCTTGACGGTCAGACGAGAGCTGACGCCTCCACTGCTGCTACTCGTTCTGTCAGCCATCTCTGAAACTCAACACACACACCTCAGTATTTATAACAGCACTAGTGTGTGTGTGTGTGTGTGTGTGTGTGTGTGTGTGTGTGTGTGTGTGTGTGTGTGTGTGTGCAGCTGTCGGTTTGTTCTATTAAAAGATCCTCTGGTTGTAGAGATGACAGATAACCGAGATCTTACACAGGACATATATCCTATGCACTGCAAGTCAAATGTTTGGATGCTTCTTTTTTATTTAAGCACATAATAAAGGGTAAAACCTCCTCACATACAGTGTGAAAAGCATCCCATGATGCACCTCATCAACTAGAGTTTGTAATCTAGACGCAGAGGCTCAAAGAAGAGAGTTTTCATTTGTGTCACGCTTTCATCACAAACTCATTCCCAGAGTGACATTTGTGATATTTAGGAGTTTTCATTAATGCACCATTACTTT
>NC_081802.1:636330-718830 GCF_963082965.1 Carassius carassius
TTTCACGTGGAGGAGAGCAGGTTTGATGCCAGGCTGCTGAATATGAACTACTGCGACATGGATGGGATCACACTGTGCACAATGTCAAAAGAATCTTTGATGAACATGGTCGGACCAGTGCTTGGTGAACGGCTTTACCACAGTCTGGAGACACTAAAGGCCAGATATGGTGAGCAATATAGACTAAAGAAGCCTTTTGTTTAAATAGTTTGAACTTTTGGCACTTGAATGCATTAACACCTTTGATTTGTTTGTGTCTACAGCTACTGACCTGTCTGAGACATGCCTAAGTGAATCCGAATTAGATTTACTAGACAACATACTGCAGAACTCGTTTCCCTACATGCACGGACCGAACCTCGGTCCACTTCTGGAAACGGTGGTTGTTCAGCCCTCAATCCCATCAGGTGAGAAGCAAATAACACTTTGCAACTTTTCGACACAACTCCAAACCATAGAAAGCAGTATCCAATTAAACATACTTGAAGTAACATTTGGAATTCTCTTTGCGCAGACAATTCGGAGAACAGCTACAGCTACTTTGATGAGTACACCAACCAGCTGACTCCAGAGAGTGACCACGGCTATGACTCTCTAACGGAAAGCTTTCAGAGTTCCCACACAGGTGAGTGTTACTACTAACTCTACTAATCCATTGAGGTCAAGCCTCCCAAAGTTCTCCTGAAGTCTGAACGATCTTTTCTTTGGTATGTCCTCTACAGGTAGCTTGCTGAACCCAAGCTCACCCGAGTCCAACAGCAGCGACTCCGACCCAGAATACTCAGAGATGCATTACTCCACCAACACTAGTAAGTTCCTCTGAATCTTCTTTTCCGATTCTGCTCCTAAATGGCTACCTACCTGCAGAAGCTAGTTTCAACCCAAGTCAAACACAACTGAACCAGCTAATCAAGGTCTTTACTTGGCAGTTACAGACAGGTTGAAACCTAACTCTGCAAGGTGGTGGCCCTCAAGGAGCAGGTTTAAATGGAATGATAAAGTAGGGAGTACCCAAATATACCCATCTAACATTTGACTGTGTTCTTTTCCACAGAGAACTTTGTGAAGCAAGAGTCAGTAGAGACAAAGAAGAGAGGCAGAGGACGACCCCCAAAGCCCAGGGATAATGAGGGATATGAGAACTTCATTCAGTCCAAAAAAAGCAAACATGGTGAGTACACAGAACTCTAATTTGAAGAGGTACCTGATGCTTAAGATCAAGTAATGATAATCTGTACTAAACCAGACTCTACTGCTCCATTGCAGCTCCAAGAGGAACCCACCTTTGGGAGTTTATCCGGGACATCCTGGTCCATCCGGAGCAGAACCAAGGTCTGATGAAATGGGAAGACCGCAGGGATGGCATATTCAAGTTCTTAAAGTCTGAAGCTGTTGCTCAGCTCTGGGGGCAGAAGAAGAAGAACAGCAGCATGACATATGAGAAGCTCAGTAGAGCCATGAGGTAAAAGACACAATTCTGGGATCAAGAGGGTTTTTTTTGGGGCTGTTGTTTCTGTGGATGCTAGGACAGTGGAATAACCAGAACTCTTGCTCTTTCCTACAGGTATTACTACAAACGAGAGATTCTGGAGAGAGTGGATGGACGGAGACTCGTCTACAAGTTTGGCAAGAACTCCACTGGTTGGAGAATAGAGGAGACTGGATACTGAAGTGGACCTGATTGAAGAGGGTCACTTTCAGTCAAACGTAGAGACTTTGGTCTCCTGCTAATGAGGAACTTTAGGTTGCTCTGAAGATCCTCTCTTTAGAAACACACTCTTTCCAGAGGGAAAAGGTTTCACAGAAACTGTAAGCCAGAGTTTTGGCTAAAGTAGGTTTTATGAACCTGTAAAAGTAGCAATTGTTTGGTTCGAGTGGCACGCGGGCGTGGCCTGGATCAGATAGTATTGCTACATCACTTAAAGACACTATGTAAACACTTGTTCTACACAATGATTGAACTGTGAGAGAATGTAAAGCTTTGTTAATGCTCTCTGGTATTGGGAAATGAAGTTTCGTGTGTAGGTATATTTGTCAAACCATTTGTCAGAGCAGACTAACAGAAGAACATGTCGGTGGTATGAAGTGTCTGTAAAGTTCATATCTGGTGTGCTGATTGATATTTGTTCTACTGTAGATACATTTATGTAAAAACTATATATTCTATGTAATACTTTTCAATCGAGGACGAATTATGGCATTGAAGATTCTGCTCAATTTTTCTGTGATTTGTCAAGTCACTGGATAATGTGTATGAGGTTTGCCTCTCAGATATTATAACTATTATGTATGGCATATATTTGCTATTTTTTGTATACGCCTTTTCTAAAATAAAATTTCTGATTTAAAAGTCGTGCATTTGTGCCTCACCTTCTGAACTATGTTCCACTCAACTTCATTTCAACATTTACTTTATGATTCCTGAATTTGCTCAAGTCTTCTTATCAGAGATCACAGATGTGTTGTTACGTGACTTTCGAGTGAAGTTCAAACAAATATGCAGCAGAATGCGGGGCGAATGCTATTTCTATGGATCTCAGATGCATGAAGTGCAAACAGGTTAAAAATGCAGGTCAAATTTCAATGCAAATCAAGAACTTCACTACAGAATGATTCAGAGCATTTTTTACTTGAATTCCAACACGTTTCTTCATCATGTTTGAAGTCTTGCTGGTGTTTTGGTGAATTTTTTTTTTTTCAGTCAGTTCTCCAGAGTCCACATAATAAATAACATTATTTTTTACACATTTAAATGTGATTTCAAATACAATAAGGTGTATTTTAAATGTATATAATGAAAACAGGACTCAAGATTAAATGGCTTTTTTTGTGCTGTTGTGTTGTTTCAAGCCTATAATTTAGAAACAACGCATTTGATGTAGTTTGACCATTGCTTGAACTTGATCAAATTTTTCATAGCAGGTTTAGTTTTGCATTTTAGAGCACAAAGCAACAGTTGTTTAGAGGTCCGGCATTCAAATACACACGTTGCATTTGAATTTTGGATCCACATGCAAATAGACGCAGCTGAACAAGACAGAGAACCATTGCTAAATTCAAAGCAGTAAACAGTCTTTGAATTATTTACATTTAATACCTGTGAGAGCTGCAGAAAAGTAGTTTATGAGCTCGAAAACACTTTATTCTAACCTGGAATTAAGGTCATCTGAGATGGTTAATCTGATGGTCTTGAACCAGACTTATTTTACACTAGAAACCAACAAACCATCTCAGATGACTTGATCACCAGTTACTAAATAGAGAAACTTCACTCCTGAATCCTTATGGCATCATTATGATTGGTGTGTTATTATGAGATCTTAAAAAATAAAAAACAAAATAATTAATTTGTATATCACATAACCCAATTGAAGTGTGTTTCAGGTGTGCGCTGTTATACTTTCAGTTTTGAACAATACACACCACTATGCGCACGGTAAACATCAGGGTTTTTTTCAGTTTGACCATGACTCTCATGACTGACATTCTCTCTACACTAATAAAAGCACTTTGTCATGGCTGAAATTACAAACAAAACAATATTCAGGTCGAGAAAGTTTTTCTGATAAGCCAAGCCCGAGAGAGAGCAGGAAATGCCATTAAAGTGATTGTTCACTTCGCCTGCGGCCTCATTCTGCCACTATCCTTGACAGTTGCATTCAGTGCATTACGCTTCGTGACGCAGTCATTTAAATACTTTAAAGTGCATGCTTCATTCACAGCATTGCTGCAAGCTGCATTAAATGCTGACTTTCTACTGGCAACTTTCTAGTTTGGGTAAAACTATCATGAAGTGACCCATAAAGAGAAGCTGCTGAGTGTGACTAAAGTGCATGAAACAGAAAGGAGTTTCTGACAGGGATCAGATAAGAGCTTGTGTGTGTTTACTGTGCTCGCTGCCACTTCTCAAACGCCTGTCGAGTCTTGTTTGTTTGAAACACCAAATTTTTCCACAGTTCTCAGGAAGCTGCGATGGTCATTGTGTGTATGACACATTTATGGCAAATGAAACCCGAGAATACAATAGAAAAATCATGAAATTGTTACTTTTATGCACCAAACATTTACTTTTATATGAGTTAGATACACATACAATAAGTAAAATAATTAACATTTTTGTGATTTTATTGTAAAATGACTGCAAAGATAATAAATAATTAGTTATACTTAAAAAAAAATTAGTTACATATATAATTTATAAAATTAGATACAATTATAAATATTAAAATTATGCATAATTATAATACAAATAAAACATTTTGTATTTAATATTATGAATTGCACAAAAAAAAAAAAAATCAGGATTGTTGGTGTGTTTGGGTGTTTCGTCTGAGTAATATTGATGTCCAGTAAATTAAATGATTAATTTAACAACATAAAATGTTGCAGTCACATAACTAACTAGGTCAGACTGTAAACCGATCAGAACAACAACAAAAACAGCAGCAGCAGAAAAACTGGATTATTATTGAGTCAGACAAGTGCTGGTATCAAAACATATTTTAACATATATGAACTACATTTTTCATTTTGCTTTATTTCAAACATGTTTTTCCAAGTTTGGTTTGCTAGTCATTATGAAGTGTGATCATAAAGCTCCGCCCACATCCTGTCACTCCCATTATGATCTCATCGCACTGATTTGCATAAGTATGCAGGGATTTTCCCGCCTTCTCCCCTTCAACTTCCAAGTAAAATCCATGTAGATCAACAGCTCTCACACACACACCTAGAGAATAAACTCAACAGTGTTATAGTTTGATATAAACCTAAAAGTTCAAGATTGGATCTGTTTTGGTATGTGATGATTTGTTAATCATTTCATTTCCAGTCAATTTTTGGTATTGATGGATTGAAACGCCTGGCACGCTTGCGTAAAGAGATCAGCGCGGGCCAATTATTTATTACTCATGTAATAGTAGCTTTTGTTCAAGGATAGAAACCCTTTGTTTGGGTTTCAGTAAAAACACATAACACGCATGCCTTTACAGTTTAAGAAAATAAAATAGGAGTTACGCAACATCACATGCAAGGCGGTCACATGACCTCTGTTAAATGAGCAAATTATGCAATCATATGTAAAATAACCATATTTGTTTGACATATGTATATACAAACCCGATTCCAAAAAAGTTGGGACACTGTACAAATTGTGAATAAAAACAGAATGCAATGATGTTGAAGTTTCAAATTTCAATATTTTATTCAGAATACAACATAGATGACATATCAAATGTTTAAACTGAGGAAATGTATAATATTAAGGGAAAAATACGTTGATTTTAAATTTCATGGGATCAGCACATCACAAAAAAGTTGGGACAATGTTTACCACTGTGTGGCATCCCCTCTTCTTTTTATAACAGTCTGCAAACGTCTGGGGACTGAGGAGACAAGTTACTCAAGTTTAGGAATAGGAATGTTGACAGTTGCTCAACTGTCTTAGGTCTTCTTTGTCACATCTTCCTCTTTATGATGCTCCAAATGTTTTCAATGGGTGAAAGATCTGGACTGCAGGCTGGTCATTTCAGTAACCGGATCCTTCTTCTACACAGCCATGATGTTGTAATTGATACAGTATGTGGTCTGGCATTGTCATGTTGGAAAATGCAAGGTTTTCCCTGAAAGAGACGACGTCTGGATGGGAGCACATGTTGTTCTAGAACTTGGATATACCTTTCAGCATTGATGGTGCCTTTCCAGATGTGTAAGCTGCCCATGCCACACGCACTCATGCAACCCCATACCATCAGAGATGCATGCTTCTGAACTAAGCGCTGATAACAATTTGGGTTGTCCTTGTCCTCTTTAGTCTGGATGACATGGCGTCCCAGTTTTCCAAAAAGAACTTCAAATTTTGATTCGTCTGACCACAGAACAGTTTTCCACTTTGTCACAGTCCATTTTAAATGAGACCTTGGCCCAGAGAAAACACCTGTGCTTCTGGATTATGTTTAGATATGGCTTCTTTTTGGACCTATTTTTCGCCGCAGCATTGTGGGATTTGGTGATCCTCTGCCCATCTTGACTTCTGAGAGACACTGCCAGTCTGAGAGGCTCTTTTTATTCCCAATCATGTTCCCAATTGACCTAATAAGTTGCAAATTGGTCCTCCAACTGTTCCTTATCTGTACATTTAACTTTTCCGGCCTCTTATTGCTACCTGTCCCAACTTATTTGGAATGTGTAGCTCTCATGAAATCCAAAATGAGCCAATATTTGGCATGACATTTCATAATGTCTCACTTTCAACATTTGATATGTTATCTATATTCTATTGGGAATAAAATATAAGTTCATGAGATTTGTAAATTATTCCATTCCTTTTTGACTCTTTACAGTGTCCCAACTTTTTTGGAATCGGGTTTGTATAATCATGAAATACATGTGTGTGTGCATACATTTATATAAAGTTATGATAAACATTTTGTGGAATGGAGTATTTTTTGATTCATTTAGAAATAATGATACACAGTAGGTTTAGCTGGTTAGCACGGGTTAGTTAGTCTCTGCTGGTAACTGCGTTTTTCTCCATTGATGTCTGTTTAAACATAAGTGTGTCCGCAGGCAACATTTATTTCATTATATTACGATAGGTGAGGTCTGTTTCTCATAAAAAACACCTGGAATACAGAGTCATATGAAGTTTATGGGATGTGCTAAACATTTGCATTTTGGTTCCACAGAAGAAACGTCATGGAAAGACTTTAACTTTAATAACAGGTATAATAGATTGAATTAAACATTATAATATATATAATACAATTCTTTGCAATGCACATTTTCAGTCGAACAGACATCACATTACTTAGTTCATCTGCTGTCTATTGATTATTGAAAGGATCATAACGACTAACTATTGATCTGAAGGATGCTGATAAATGAGTGGACGTCATGAAATCCTGATAAAGACTCACTTCTGATCGTTGAGCTCATAAACTGATGATGTCATAAAGGTCAAAGCAGCATGTTTAACTGGAAATGACACACACACAACGCTGCAGTGTTCAACATTAGGACACGTGAGAGTTGAAATGTTTAGGTTGATATAACCACTTTACTCCAGGAATACTACTCTTGAAAAGTTTGGAATAAATACGATTTTTACAAGATTTTACTCTTCTGCTGGCCAATGCTGCATTTATTTGGTCAGAAACACATTGATGATTTGCATTTTATTTTTCATGATTCACAGATGAATAGAAAATTCAAAAGAACAGCATTTATTTGAAATAGAAATATTTTGAAATGTTATGCATGTCTCTAATTAACCAAGGACACATTAAATAAATCAGAAGTGTCAGTGAAGTATTAATTTGTCTGTGTGTGTAGTGATGAATGTCTGTAATGTGGTTCTGTGGACTGGTTCGTCTGGTCTGTCTGATGTAAAGTGATCTTCTCATGTCTTCATCACTCAAACGACTCTGAGCGTCTCTCTCCACCCTTCTGTGTTTGATGGTTATCAGACTCCTCCATTCATCTGCTGAGACTCCAGCTTTACAGAATTGAGCAACGCTTCAGGAATGACAGCGACACACACACTCACACACTTCTTCAAACACAGCTCTTGTTGTTGATCAGTTCAGATGTTAAGTTAGAATCAGACGTCTAATAAAATGATTTAGAGCACAAACAGGCCGAGCCTTTGCTTCCTCACGTGTGCGTTAGTAAACATTCATCAGCAATATCAAGCGTTTATGGCTCTAATGTTGTTCTGCATGACCGAAGCCACTGACCTGCTGAAATGAATCTGATCAACACACATTTACACACGCTCAAAACACACTCAAAGATCAACATCACAGCGCCACATTATATTCCTATATTCTCCTCAAAATCAGCCTGAACTGCAGAATAATACACTTAAGCAGGGGAGGATTACAGTAAAAATTACAGTAAAAATCAGTTTACAAAAACACAAACATAACATTCAGAAGGTTTTATTTACTGCACAGTAATTAGTGGAAGCTTTAATCTATCCATCTGTCTGAGTATGATTCTGAGAACATCCTCAGAAATACAGTAAAATGTATGCTATCGTAAAAAACAAAAGTTGCCTTCATTTAAAAACAAAAAAATAATACCGCTTTTTAAGTTACAAAAATGTTTGGACGAAACTCTAACGTTTAATCACGACACGAAAACTAGACGTTTCGATATTCTTACGATATTACAAATAAATGTCCAAATACGGTTATATTTTGGGTAAAAATAAAGTTAGAGCTGTAAATAATGTTAATATTGCGACAAGATAACCGGACGTTTTAACGCTCTTGGAGTATTTAAAATAAACATAGAATTTTCTAAGAAACGTTTTTGTAGCGTTCGAAGAAACAGCATTTTCACTACGTTTGTATGAGCTAAACGTGTTAGCTGGGTATTAGCCATCAAAGCTCACATACTGAACACTTAGCATTATGCTAATTTTTTGTGGTTTTTTAATGTGTGAAGGAGCCAGCGTGAGATCAAAACAAAGGTTAGCGGCGGTGTGTGTTAGTGTGTCGTTAAGTAATTAAGGTCAGCGCTCTTCCAGTAATCATTGGAGTGTGTCAACAAGTGCTTTAATTGCTTTCTGACGCGTCTCACTGACTGGAAGTCATCAGGGCTTGTTTATCATCCGTCACTCTTTTGTGAGATTCGGACTATATTCATCTGGGGTCAGAGGTCATGTGTTTGAGTTTAATATTAAGTCATTAAAGTCAGTGGAAGTGAAGAGTAAACAGGGGTGGAGTCACGGCTTCACGATAAAAACACTTTATCAGTAAGATAAAATCAAATGATGCATGTGAGCGCTTGGTAAACACGCCGCAGCAGGGCATGCTGGGTAACCGATGAGAGACTGGCACACTGGTACTGTTTTGAATCAAGCTGTTGTTACTGTAAGATATCAGTGTTGGTGGATTTCTCTTCCCATGATGCTCCAGGATGAACCGATGTGCATACTGCTAGCATAAAAACATACAAGCGCTAAAATACAAACCTAGGAGTTTTAGTAGCATTGATAAAGTTATTATAGTTATGAATATTTTGAATTTTTTATACTTTTATATATGTCCATTTTTAGCTAGTTTATTGTTTTATAACATGAATATTAGTTTTTGTATATTAGTTTAGATTTTAACATTTATTTAAATTTTAGGTTTAGTAAATTTCTTCTCATTTTTAATACTTTTTAAAATCATTACAGTTTTTAATATTATTTTGAATTATTTTATATTTTCATTTAAATTTTGTAGTTTTTTATTTTTACTATATTTAAGAAGTTTTTATATATATAAATATATTTATATATATATAAAATTACCATATTACCATATATATTAATAAATTACCATTAGTGAAAATTTTGTTAATTGTTGGATTTTTATAATTTAAGTTTAGAAAATGAGTATTATAGTTTTTATAAATATTTTTAACTAATTTATCAGTCATTACTAGCTATTACTAACTAGTTCATTATTATTTCTTAGTTAATTAATTATTTAACTATTATTTTTTTATATTATCCATATCATTTTAGTTACAGTTTAAGTAATTAAGTTTTTTTTTTCACTTTTAATCTTAAAGGCTTTGTTTTCATTTTTGTGTTGACCTGTTTTCACTTAAATTTTAGTAATATTGTTTAGTACAATGCAAAGAAAATGTCTATATATTTTTTTCACATTTTATTTTTTCATTATGTTAGTTCATTAAGTTAAACTAAATGAAAATGAGAACTATTAATATTTTAATTAACATTCATTTCAAGTTATTATTATGTTTTTATGGTTTAAGGTTTAGTGAACTCCTATAAACCTGATCCCATGTTGTTTACTGTTTGCATTAGCTAAATAAATTCAGCTTAAAAGTCAAAATGATGTAACTTTTGGGTTTGCAAACTTAAACTGAAACAGAAATAGTCAAAAGCACCTCCTCATCTGTTTAGTGCAAGGAGCTGTGGGTAAAAAAACACGAACGGATGCACACTAGTCCTGCAGAAATAACACAGGCCTTCCATACTAGATCTGAAAAATCTTGCCTGTCTGAATCTAGTACACTATGAAGTACAGCTGGTATTTAATCATTGTCTAGAGTGGATCTGAGGCTTTAACCTCTGAACCAGAATGAGAGCGAGCGCTGAGATCAGGCTGGGCCAATCAGAGCGCAGGCTCCGCCCACGGGGCGTGGTTTACGGGCAGCGCTCACACACTTTCCAGTAAGAGACGTGACCCACTGCGATGCTGGAGCGCCGCCAAACACACCTGTTCGACAGGTACACGAGTGTGTGTGAGGATACACACCAGCTCACATTTCATTCACATCATGAGGCTACGGTTTTAATTAAATATAATTACAGCAGAAAACCTGAAGAACCTATTACATCTGCCAAAGTGTGTATAAAATAGACAAAAAAAGATATAATCAAACAATAAAAAACAATGTTTTACTAAATCACACAACCAGAGCAGACTGCATGACGAGGTATCCCACAATGCAATACAATTTAATAAACAACTTAAAATATTAATTTATTTACTAGTAATAAAACAGAAAAGGACAAAGTTAAAACTAAATATTTTTGTGTAGCAAAAAAAAATGACATTTCTCTCATTTAAATAATGTGCATATATATGAAACAATGTAAATATAGTATATTTTACGCATAATATTTTATATTTAACATGCATTTTGTTATGCTAATTATTTTAATAAAATAAAACAAAAGTGAATGCAAAAATTGTGTGCAACACAATAATTTATGAACAGTAAATTACTCTATATTGTATACAGCGTTTATTATATGTTGTAGATTTGCAAAAAAAAAAAAAAGCATTATTAAGCCTGATAGATTATTTTTTTCCCTAATTACATTTACAGCATACATGCTACTTATATTTAACACTAAATTGCACCTGAAATAATTTCTGTATATAAAATATTACACACCTGTAAGTGACTGCAACATACTCGATGAAAGTTATTATTGAAATTATTCTTTTTTTTTTAAACACTAGGAGAATAATTGAACGAAATCACGCAGTTCTTAAATGTGTGTGTTTTTGATGGAAAGACTGCAGATGCTGGGAAACCACGCTTAGAAAAACATGTCCGAGAAATGTTTCTGTACCCTTTAAATAACGTCAAATCAACGTCTTCTGTGCTTGTGTTGCAATGGCCCTAAAGTCTGCAGTGTGTAATAAACAGCTGTTTTACTCGGTTCTGCTCGGGTCAGATTCAGCGCAGGCCTGTCGTATCGTGGCTATGTTGGGTGGTTAATGTGATTCTCTTCTCCTGGCTTCATAAATCCACTAAAGACACACCGAGACGTAAGTGAAGAGACATGATGAACACACACATATTCTGCATATTCAACTGAAATGCCGTTTATTTCCCAAACCAGTTCTGGTGGTGTAAATATGTGGTTTTTGACTTGTTGACACACTTTGAGTTCACGTTCAAGAGCTGATCTGGATGAGCAGAAACCTCGTGGCACAGACTGGTTTAACTGGAGTCCAGCAGTCATTGACCAGAACCAGCTCCCAAATCTCACCAATCTCAGAAATGTGTTTGCTGGGAAACCAACATGATTTATTTAAGAGATATGATTTATTAGGACCGAGTCATTATGACTACACTAGCTAGTCACGGCTTTAACTGAGTTAGAACATGGTTTTTTTTTTTGGTTATTAAAAATAAATAAGCAAGCTCAGCTCAGGTGATAAAAACTAACACAAGTGTTATGCAATGCATTATTTTTTTATAAAAAGTAACCAAGTACCACGATCAGTTACTTTATGGAGTATCGTGATATTGTAATGCATTAGTTTTCTTTCCTCAACACTGGTGGTGACCATGCAAAATAATTTAGCAAATGCATATAAAATGAGTGGAGTGATATGAATGTGATTTGACTATCAGGTGTATGATGGACTGAGTGTTGTTCAGGTGCTGATCTGACCTGATCTTATGGATAGAAACCCTGGAACCGGTGCGTCCGGTCGAGCCGGTTACTGAACACAAGAGAGAAAGTGCTGGATTTGACAATAGCACTCGAGTCTGACAAACACTATAATGACACACAGCTCTCGGGTCTCAGGGTTATCATGTTCTGTCTGAGTCCTGCTGCATGAGAAAACCTTTCAAGATCAAGCCACATCATCTGAAGAAACTCAGCTCAGAGCTCACACAGCAGCAGATGATCTCAGGGTTTCTGATGCATTACTGCCCCCGTGTGGACAAACTACACTTTACCACTACATATATATATATATATATGCGTGTGTGTGATTAAATATAATGTAGCTTTTTTTTTAAATCAAGGTTTAGTTTGTTAGCAGTTTTACTATGTGCTTCTATTCATTTGATTAGTATTTAGTAGTTTTTTTATGTTTCTATTTAGCTTTATTTTTATTTTTTTGTAAATTGTAGTACCTCAACTTCAATAGACTCGAAATAAGGGTTAATTAGTCATTTCTGAATGAATTGCTTCTGTAGTCGTTTTGCAAACATTACGGGAACGTCAGTTTTAAACATTCTGAAAACATCAAAACCTAAAATTGTTTCAGAAAAGACAAATGTTTCACGAATGATACATAAATGCGATTTTAGAACGTTCAGAACGTGATTAAAGACCAGATAACTTTGAACAAACGTTCTATTAACATTGTAACAACGCTTTTTTCGTTCAGCTAAGTTCTGAGAACGTTCTATTTAGCTTTATGTTTACTTCAGTTTCAGTAATTTTACTTAACTTAAATGTAATCGAAATAATACAATATTAGATTAAATGTTTTAAACCTCATTCATTTCTACATTCTAATTTTTTTGTCCTTCAGGTTTTGTCATTTAATATTGTTTTTCAAAACGCTTTGTAATAGTTTAAGTTAACAATAGCAACACTGATCTGCTTTTGTGTTTTCGGTGCTGATGGCGAAAGTCTGTGGAAATGTGTCAAAATTACAGAGTAAAAATAGCACTGAATCATCATCTTTATCATCACACTGGTCAGAATATTCACAAACACAGCTGATGAAGATGATGGAGTGGTCATTCTCAGCTGGGAATTTTCTGTCTAATTATCTGAAAGTTTATCAGTGCCTTTGTGTCGTAATCTCATTGTGTCTAAAGAGAGTGAAGAAATACTGAGGTCATGAACGCTGTGTGTCTATAGACACACCTTCACTCTGTTCTTGATATTAATACTTTTATTCATCAAAGACACAATGAACTAATCAGAAGTGACAGTAAAGACATTTATAATGTTACAAAAGATTTCTGTTTCAAATAAAACCTGCTCTTTTGAACTTTCTGTTCATCTGTGAATCCTGAGAAATAAAATCTATCACAGTTTCCACAGAAATATAAACTGTGTTCAACATTGATAATAATCAGAAATGTGTCTCGAGCAGTAAATCATCATATTATTCTGATTTCTGAAGATCATGTGACACTGAAGACTGGAGGAATGATGCTAAAATACAGCAGAGCATCACAGAAATACATTACACTTTAACACAGATTCACACAGAAAACAGATGATTTACATTAGAATAATACTTCACTGTTTTTACTTAAATAAATACAGAAGAAACATTAAAAAATATTAAAATATTTCACCAACCCCAATTTGTTTTTAATGATTAACTTCACATTTCAGCCTTTTATTTTATTTTTTAAGAAGATTGACAAAATTATTGTATTAATTTAAACAATCATCAATCTATTATTATAGCCTATCAATTAGGATACATAATATATATTATATTGTTTTAATTGGTAATTTTCTTAGAAAATTGGGGTTCTATATAGAACCATAGGGTTCTTTACTCAACTCCAAAGAACCTTTTATGCTAAAAAGGTTCTATAATGACAAGAAAGAACCCTTTTGGCTCAAAGGTTCTTTAGGCTATTATTCCTTCATATATTACATTATTCTGCAACATTTTGTATTTGTAATTAAATTATTGTGTGTAGTAACTTAATATCACATTTTAATCATGCTGATTTTTGGAGAAAAACTGAAATGGCACTCCTCGTGTGATATTGATTAACTACATGAAATGACATACATTTTCTAACCCCCATATCTTGAATTTTGTGATCATTCACATGCATTCATAAATGCATTTGAATACACAGAATAATGCAGTGAAAGAACGCACTCAAAATGCACACGTGCACTAGTATAACTTCATTATGTAACTTTACATTAGCCTAGATGTGTGCACTTTTTAAAATGATTCGCGATCCCAAACTGACTCAAATGATTCACGATCCCCAAACTGACTCAAATGATTCGCGAACCCGCTCCGAACTCCCGAACTGACTCGAATGATTCGCGAACCCGCTCCGAACTCCCGAACTGACTCAAATGATTCGCGAACCCGCTATGAACTCCCGAACTGACTCTAGATGTTTGTTTGTGTAAATGCTGTGTGTTCGTTGAGTGCTGCGCTAGCGGGGAGCAGAGTTGCCATGGAAACGGGACATCAACACAAAAACCGTTACTGGCAAGCAGTAATCTCCGTCTTTCGCTGCGGTTTACACTGTTTTAGGTATGTTTAGTCGCTAAAATCACACAACTATTATATACAAACGTTCCTGACACGTTTATTACTTGTTATTGACATGTTTCAATTAAATTTATTTTATAGAAACTGTTTAATTAGTATCTTCGAAAAAGTCCGTTAGCATTTTAGCAGTTTTCAGGTAGGCTAACTCTAGATTTAGCTCTTGTTGATGAAACTCTGGGCTTTTAATCAAATCTTCGTGTGTGTATGAGATATTTTGATAGCTATGTGAGTGTTTTTCTGGTGATTTGTCAGAGGGTTATTGGAAAAGACTGATTTACTGAATCGATGACGTCACTTACACTGAGAGCGTAATTGGCTGAAAACAAGTTCACATGAGTTTTGATATTTCATGAGAAACAGATATTAATACAAATTATTATGTGATTTCAGGAGGACAGAAATAAACTCACTGATAGTTCACTTGGCTGATAGACATCACGATGCTGCGCCGGAAACAGCGTCACCTGCTCCAGTATCACGCCTGTGCATCCGTTGTCATGCGACAGAGAAGTCGTATCTATGGACAGTTGTGAACGCGCTGACAGCTGGCTGCCCAGGCTTTGGATTAAAGGTAATACTGTTGTAAGTAGTGTTCATTTTTCATCATCTTTGAGAAGTTACAGTTATCACACACTCCGGACGCGTCACATTCTAAAACTGTTTATTTGTTATCAGTTTATTTTTATTTCACTTGGCAAAACAAACACAAGGAAAACTATCTCCATTTTTGCCGATAACCGATAGTTCTGCAAATCAACTATCGGTGCCAAATAATCAGCAAAACCGATGAATCGGTCGACCTCTATTTTAACAATGTGCATGATACAATACTCATCTGATAACAAAGCGCTCATTTCACGTCCCTTGACTCGGATTAAACATTAATCACGGCCAACAAAATAAGTTGTGCTTGGTTTAACTGTTAGCCGCTCATAGCACTTGTAGTTGCAATCTTTGAAATGGTGCATAAAAACGTTTAGGTGTAGGTCTTCCTTTCTCAGTTATTCTCTTTTGTCTGCAAAAGAGCACCTTAAAAAAGCATTTTAGTAGATTGGCAACAAGATCTGTAGGCTGTATTTTCTTTTCATTGAATTTCACTTCCGTACCTTGGAAATCCCTGACTAAAAGAGCAGTGTAACGCTGGGGGTAGCACTGGGCACGTCTCTCGACCCAGAGGGTGTGCGGTCATTGAACGTCAAAATTGGATTGGCTGATGATTCTGTCACGAATGCTCATAACAAATCAGATGTGGCCCACCGCTGCTGTCAGACGACATCTCCAAGATGCTACACACCGCAGGACTAGTAAGTTCAATCTTGAACATACACAACTGTTTCATAAGTTTGGGTTGGCATGGGGTTTTTATGTTTGTGAAAGTCTTTTATGGCAACCACAGTTTAATGTATGAAATGAATACAATTGACTACACTTTAAAAGACTGTTTTCTGTTTGAATATATTTAGAGAAGTAATTTATTCCTGTGATGGTAAAGCTGTGTTTTCAGCATCGTTACTCCAGTCTTCAGTGTCACATGATCCTTCAGAAATCATTCTGATTTGCTTCTGAAGAAACATTTCTGATTATTAGCAGTGTTGAAAACAGCTGTGTTGCTTCATTTTTTCAGGATTCTTTGATGAATAAAGTTTTAAAACCGTACAGTGTTTATTTGAAACAGATAATTGATAAGACATTGATAATAATTAAAAATGTTTATTGAGCAGCAAATCAGAATGTCTGTCTGTCTGTGGTTCCCTCGTGTTACCAATCTACCATTGTGCCCATTCCAAAGAGAAACAAAATCACACGCTGAAATGACTGGAGGCCCGTTGCTCTCACACCCATCTTCAGTAAGTGTTTTGAGAAACTCGTCAGAGATTACATCTGCTCTGTGCTGCCTGCCTCATTGATCGAAGAGACGATGCTATTGCTTTCACCCTACACACTGCTCTCTCCCACCTGGAAATGAAGAACACCTGTGTGAGAATGCTGTTTGTGGACTACAGCTCAGCATTTAACACCATAGTACCTGCCACACTCTGGGACTAAACAGATCTGTGTGCAGCTGGATCCTGGACTTCCTGACAGGCAGAAGTCAGAGTGGGCATCAATACTTCATCCCTGCTAACCCTGAACACTGGTGCTCCTCAGGGCTGTGTCCTCAGCCCGCTCCTGTACACACATGACTGTACAGCCATACACAGCTCCAACGCCATCATAGTATAAATGACAAATAAATTACATTTCACAATATACTCACGTAGAAAACTGTCGTGTTAAACTAATATTTCACAATATTACTGTTTTTTACTTCCTTTTGATCAAATAAAGGCAGCCTTGGTGAGCAGAAGAGACTTCTCTCAAAGATGTAATAAATCTTACTCACCCCAAACATTTAACGGTAGTATAAATGACAAACATGATGTTCCAGCTCCTGAAATGGTACTGTGGCATGTGTTTTCCATTCTAAAGAGAAGCCTGTTCCACAAATAATACATTTACAGGGATCACATGAAACACATCATCAATAAACTGACTTTTGAGAGCATTAGTGGCAGTCTGTTGATTTTGGTTTATTGATTGGTGAAGTGTATCGTGATTGAGCACCTGCCTAAAGTTTTTGGATGTGCGTTTATTAAAGCTACTTGTGATCAGATCAGATATATAAAGCAAAATAACACAGATTGAGGCAGCAGCAGCTGTGGTGCTCGGCCTGTAGTGAGGTTTATCAAAGTCCACTAAAGGAAGTACAACTTTGGGGTATTTTTCTTTGAAATAGCCTTCCTAATAATATTTGGGGCTCCGACACACTTTTTTAGTTTAAATTAGATTAAAATACATAGTTTAGTATTCACACAACACATCTAATAACCATGCACTCCAGTTATGTGTGATTAAATACATAATCTTTTGTCTGAAATTATATGAACAGCAGCAGCTATGCTAAACTTTCTTTTCTTTTTATTTCCTGTTTCTATCTCAGGATGGCCATCCCAAGGTTTCTAGAGATTACACCAGCTCCAGACTGAATCCAAACTCACTTGTGAAGACTTCAGACGATGCCAACGCTCACAAAGACTACAGACGACGGCGACTGTACATGAACACACAAAACAACTATTATCCTTATTTTACCTATAGGAGTAAATTTGATGATTTTCAACCTGCTTTATTGCAATGTCTCTAATATCTGTAAATGAACAGTATTTACTCTCTCTGAGTTATGTGGAGCTACATGTCCCCTTTTATTTGTAAGCAGCACTCTGCAGGATGATGATAAAAAATGATGAGTTTTGAGAAAACGACACAATGCAGTATCTAAATGAAAACTTGCTGTTTTGCATCAGTTTTGCCGGCAAATAAACGGTATCTTGGAGAAAGAATAATTTTTTTTTTTTTTACAAATGTAACCAACATTGTAACAATGCAAAATGGGTTAAATATTTTTTAACTTACCCTTTAAAAATGTTGAAAGACAATGTTTATGTTAACTGAACACAAAACTAGAGACTTGTTTAGTAAGATTTTATCAGCACAACGTATGTGTGCGGTCTGGGAAATGATTCGCGAACCCGCTATGAACTCCCGAACTGACTCAAACGATTCGCGAACCCGCTACGAACTCTCGAACTGACTCAAATGATTCGCGAACCCGCTACGAACCCTCGAACTGACTCAAATGATTCGCGAACCCGCTACGAACTCTCGAACTGACTCAAATGATTCGCGAACCCGCTACGAACTCTCGAACTGACTCAAATGATTCGCGAACCCGCTACGAACTCTCGAACTGACTCAAATGATTCGCGAACCCGCTACGAACTCCCGAACTGACTCAAATGATTCGCGAACCCGCTACGAACTCCCGAACTGACTCAAATGATTCGCGAACCCGCTACGAACTCTCGAACTGACTCAAATGATTCGCGAACCCGCTACGAACTCCCGAACTGACTCAAATGATTCGCGAACCCGCTATCTCCCGATCTGACTCAAATGATTCGCGAACCCGCTACGAACTCCCGAACTGACTCAAATGATTCGCGAACCCGCTACGAACTCTCCAACTGACTCAAATGATTCGCGAACCCGCTACGAACTCTCGAACTGACTCAAATGATTCGCGAACCCGCTATCTCCCGATCTGACTCAAATGATTCGCGAACCCGCTACGAACTCTCGAACTGACTCAAATGATTCGCGAACCCGCTACGAACTCCCGAACTGACTCAAATGATTCGCGAACCCGCTACGAACTCCCGAACTGACTCAAATGATTCGCGAACCCGCTACGAACTCTCGAACTGACTCAAATGATTTGCGAACCCGCTACGAACTCTCGAACTGACTCAAATGATTCGCAAACCCGCTACGAACTCTCGAACTGACTCAATTGATTCGCGAACCCGCTACGAACTCTCGAACTGACTCAAATGATTCGCGAACCCGCTATGAACTCCCAAACTGACTCAAATGATTCGCGAACCCGCTATAAACTCCCGAACTGACTCAAATGATTCGCGAACCCGCTATCTCCCGAACTGACTCAAATGATTCGCGAACCCGATATGAACTCCTAAATTGACTCAAATGATTCGCGAACCCGCTATGAACTCCCGAACTGACTCAAATGATTCGCGAACCCGCTATCTCCCGAACTGACTCAAATGATTCGCGAACCCGATATGAACTCCTAAATTGACTCAAATGATTCGCGAACCCGCTATGAACTCCCAAATTGACTCAAATGATTCGCGAACCCGCTATGAACTCCCGAACTGACTCAAATGATTCGTGATTGTCGTCTTTCTGTGAGCTCAGCTGCTGCTCGTTATAACTGACCGCTCGGTCGGTCACGAATTATTTAATATTTGCATGTTAATTTTCTTTATTTTGAGCGAATTTGAGTCGTGACATGTCAAAGGAGAACAAAAGCTGTGAAAACAAAAGGGTCAGATGTGTTCTGCGAGGTCCTGCAAACATACTGGCAAAATGAGGTAAGAAAATCGCTATCTTTATTATCTTTTGAAAATAGTAAAGTATAACCAGAGTTTATAAATGGGTAGCTTAAAGGACATGTAACCTGCAGAAGATAAATAAATCCCCGTGTGTGTATTTGTGCGTTGCTTTATCACAGATGATCAAGTTAGATGCTCACCTACTGTGTTGCTGGTAAGTTATGTGTTAATGTCTGTCTTTTAGAGATTTTTACACATTTTCCTGATATGAATCCCATGCATTAGGTGTGTTATATATGTTTTTATTCTAATAATAGTTTCAAAGTGTTTTCTGAAACATATAAGTGCAAATGTCGGTACAATTTTAATGAATGAATATGAATGTAAAAATGAATGAGGATGGTTTAAAGCAGTGGTTCTCAGTGTCAGACCCTCTCTAGTGGTTACAGGTGAATCACTAAATTAAATATTAATGGTAATACATTTTCATTTCATCTTTGAGTAAGGCTTTTTTGTACATTTAAGTACAGTTAATGTACAGTAAAGAGTGTAGTGTTAATGTTCATTCAAACTGTATTTACCATGGTAAAGTGTCTGACAACACTAAATATTCTTATTAGAATAAAACTGCCTCATTTTTTAACTGTAGAGCTGTAGCTGAATAGTTTGGTCTACTACGCTGCTGAAATATAATGTTGGTCATTATGGTGGAACTTAATATTTAATAACAGATATTTTCTGAAGTGGTACTTGGTATAAAAAGTTTGAGAACCAATGGTTTCAAGAAATGGTATAAAAGGAAATCCTGCTTTTTAAGAACTTTTCAGTAAACCATTTCTTCTTTCCTCTTGTAGAGTCATCAAGGATCAGCTTGTTCTTGAAACATTGGTAAGAAGTTGTTCATCTGCTCCACTGCACTGTCACTTCTGCTAGAGATGCTTTGAGCTTATGTGATAGGGTTTGATTGTGCTTAGTTTAATACACATTTACTGAATTAGATTTGACTTGTTTTCCTACACTGTATTGCTAGTGTTCTGGTTAAAACAGTGTAACTAGGGACTCTGAAAACACTGCTTGTGAATAATTTGTTAATATTGTACATTTTCATCTGAATACATTAAATAAGTGTTTAATGAATAGTGTTGTCCACTTTGTTTCCAACCTCACTGTTACTGAACTGTAAAGTGAAAATATTGTGTGATTTATTTAGCATTCAGTTTTCAGTTAAATATATTCCACAATATCAGAGTTATTGTGAAACATTGTGAACATACCTAAACTCACTGGTTAAATCTTATGTGTCCTCCAGAAGTTTGTGCTCTGCAAGTGAACGACTCCTTGTGGTGCCATCCTAAAGAAGTTCCCAATCACTCTCACGATCTTCTCCTGGACTGTGTCCAGCTGCTGGAATCACCTCCCAATCTCTTTACTCATTTTCAACAAACATCTAAAGACCCATCTTTTCCGCCAGCACTTACACTCTAAAAAACGCTGGGTTGAGGCCACTGCATAGGACTTTGGGATGTTTTAACCCAAGTTTGGTTTGAAAATTGTTCTCCGTTTTGACCCAGCGGGACTGGGTTGAGAACGCGGACGTGAAGGAGAGCACGCACGTCACATCAAGATCGTACGTCTCCAGTGCGAGCAGCCGCCTTTTTCTCAGCGTGAAAGAAGCGAGAAACGAGTGAAAGACTATGGTAAGTACAAGGCTGCCAACTCTCACGCATTCAGCGTGAGACTCACGCAATTGACCCAACTCACAATTGTGAGGGAGATACACAGTTTACACTTCTGTCTCATCATTCACCTCGTGCGTGCACTGTTGTACGTCTCATAAATTGCCTGCACGCAGGCGGGGGGTGCAGCTGTCCGCGAGCCCTCTTGATGATGAAAATGACATATTGCAGACGGTGCGTGGATGCGGACGGCCTAAGTATATTTTGGCCTTTATCAGTGCAGCTCGAGATGCGATGACAATGTAAGTTTCATTGCATTATAATTTTCTTGTTAGCCTTTCCAGTTAAAGCCACTAGATGCAGTGCTGCAGCGATGTTCTTTCAAAATATTGCGGAGAAAAGAACAACAATGTGGAGAAGTCGTTGTTAACATCAAAACTAAATCAAGCTGTTCACATAGAACGCATTTTGCACACTCGCGTCTCTCACAAGAGAGCCTAAAGATCAGCTTAATTTAACAAAACAATCATTTCAGGGACATGGCGAGTTACAGGCTAATGTTTTATTTTTCTTCTTTTGTGCATTATGAAGGCTTTATGAAACTGTACAACATTTTTAGCTTTTTAAACAGCATTCTCCGTCCTACACCAACTTCGCACACATTTCCTATCATGTAAGTAAATGAAAGACGATTGAACCAATCAGAGTAGGTGTGGGGCGGGGCTGCACCTGGGGCGGGGTTGCACGTGCAGCCCCGCCCCACACCTACTCTGATTGGTTCAATCGTCTTTCATTTACTTACATGATAGGAAATGTCGTCTGAACTCAAAAGTTGGCAGCCCTGTAAGTAAATATTCAAAATGTAAAGTTAGCGTTTATTGTTTACCCGGTTGTATGAAAGGCGGAAGGTTTTATGAAAGGCGGAAACAAAGAAGCTTAATGTTATATTACAAAAAAAAAAAAACGGACGCGGTTTTCGCCTCAGACACGGAGGTCTTAACGGCATCATTTAGCGTTACTGAACGGAAGAGGTAATTTTAATATAACGTCAGTGAATGCATTTTGTCATATTTACATAAGATTTTACATTATCTGTACTTTTTGAGGCGTTAATAGACGGTTATCGTCACTGTTACACTCATGTTAATTTGTCTTTTTTTCGCGGTTAAACTGAATGTGTGTTTGTCTCTTAAAGGAAACGGCATTGTGTAGTTAATTATTTTGAGGCTGTTGAAGTGGTAACTGTTAAAAGTATGTTTTACATATAATATTTCAGACTGGTCCAGCTCGTGTCTTCATTGTGTCTGCACCGAGAGTTAAAGACACAGAAGCTGTTTTGTGTGAGAGTCTTATGCTGAGTCCCAATTCGCCTACTTATACTACGACCTAAAAGTATGTACTTTTTTTGTGAGGAAAAAGTACATACTTTTGAGTGTGTAGCAAAAGAGTATGCACGTTCTGGGACATACTTCGATGACGTCATGCAACGTGAACGACAACGTGGTTGCCTAGTTACGCACACCACAACTGTTAATGTTTCATTCATGTCCAATAAAATTTTATTTACTATTCCCATCTTTTTTTCTCATCGTTTTTTTTCACAATACATTTTACTATGTGTTCTTCTACCAATGTCGTGTCTTCTTCACTTAACAAGCAATAATGAACTCTGACGACTCGAATTAAAACAAAAGAACTGGTTTACTGTAGTTTCAGACAGTTTTACAGAGAATGAGTTTGCTTTAGCAGTATACACATACAACGTTCACTTCTAGTGAGCTCTCAACCTGAATAGCATTATGGGCAATGAATTCTTAAAGGGGAACAGCCCAATTAATTACTATATGTGTAGTTAATGTTCTTATTATTGAACAATGAATTAAACATTGTACTAAGAATTTATGATTCTCAATCTCATTTAAGTTACAACATCCTCCCCCCCAATGAACAACTGTTCATCAACTTAAATCTCTAATGCATAAAGCAACTGAACGGGTCTCCTTAGTACAGTTCCTGTGGATGTTCTAACAGCACAGGATCTAACTTTGCCATCTCTGCCTGGAAACAGTTCTTCAATTTTTCCTAATTTCCAGGTTTGTCTTGGCATGTTGGCATCTCCTATAAGAACAATGTCACCTGTTTTCAGCACAGTGGATTTCTGTGTGCTGCAATAATGTGCAGATTTCAAGTCTAGCAGATAGTCTTTCCTCCAACGATTCCACAGATTGGTCATGAGTCTGTTTCTGTATCTCCACCTCCTTGTCATCTCTTCCTTACTCACAGTGGTATGATCATGGTCCGCAGGGAATGGTTTTGGCGGCAGTGAAGTCAGTCGTTCACCGACCAGGAAGTGAGCAGGTGTCATTGGTGGCGGCTCATCAGCTTCATTGTGAACAAAGGTAAGGGGTCTGGAATTCAGTGTGGCTTCTACTTCTGTGAGAAGGGTAGTCATTTCTTCAAAGGTGAGCGATGCCCTTCCTAGCACCTTTCTCAGGCACGTTTTTACAGACCTCACTAGCCTTTCCCAAAATCCACCCCACCAGGCCGCTCTCTCTACAATGAAGCGCCAGCTGATGCCCTTCCCTGAGAAGTATTCCAGCAGTTGTGGATCTTTGATGGCTCGCCACAGCTCACTGAGGTCTTGGTTTGCTCTTTTGAAAGTTTTGGCATTGTCTGTATAAATTACCTTGCACAATCCTCTTCTAGAAACAAATCGCTTAAGTGCTAACAGGAAGCTTTCTGTTGACTGACTTGACACGAGCTCCAAATGCACTGCTCTGGTGACTGCACATGTGAACAGAGCAACATAAGCCTTACATAGCACACGATCATTCTTCACATACAGTGGACCTGCAAAGTCTATACCGGTCACTGCGAATGGAGGGGTCTCTGTTATTCTGTCTCGTGGGAGTGGAGCCGTGCCCTGTTGTGCGGGTTTTGCTTTAAATCTTTTGCAAACAGTACATTTTGACAGGATACCTTTTACAAGTTGTCTGCCTCGCAAAATCCAGTGTCTACTTCTTATTTGTACAAGAGTGTCTCTTAGACCAGAATGCATGGTAACTTCATGGCTGTACTGGATCAGCAGCTCACAATATCTGCATTTGCTAGGTAGAATCCATGGGTGTTTTTCTCTGTAACTGAAGTCCGACTGTTGCAATCTGCCTCCAACACAGAGCAATTCATCAGTGTCAAGGAAAGGTTTTAAATCTCTGATTTTGGAATCTGAATTCAGGGTTTTACCAGCTTTCAGCACACTTATCTCATGACTAAAACTGCAAACTTGTGTCACTTTGATCCAGTACTTCTCAGCCTCAAACATTTCTTCTGCAGTCAACTCACCTCTTCTCTTTGAGTTTGAACTTGTGTTGTGCACAAACCTCTTAATCCAAGCAGTGACCCGCAATACTTTCTTCAGTTAACTGTACTTCTGCAAGTCTAGCACGGGTTCTGTTTCACTTTGATCACTGTTGCTGCTGAGTTGCACACTGATCTGCTGAACTTGTTTTAGCTCATTAATCACATATTCGACACTCTGATCGTCATCATCTTCTTCAGACAGATTTGGGGTAATCAAAATGGGGGTCCTCTCCACCACAGTCCGCTTTCCTTCAGATTAGCTATGGTCTGACCTCTGGTTGGGAGATCTGCTGGATTGGCCTTGCCTTTGCAGTGAGACCACATTGCCGGGTTGGTTAAAGACTGTATTTCAGCTACTCTGTTTGACACAAACTGTTTCCATCTGTATACTGGACTGCGAATCCACTGTAGTACGATCATTGAATCTGTCCACAGGTGAACCTGTTGTAGCTCCATATTCAAAGGCTTTAGCAAGTTATTTCCTAGTCTTGCTCCAATCACTGCTCCCATCAACTCAAGACGTGGCAGGGACATCTTTTTCAGCGGGGCCACCCTGGACTTTGAAGCAACTAGGCACGTGATCTTTGTTCCATCATCCGCCTCTCGCAGCAAGTATGCAACTGTACTATAAGCTTTCTCACTTGCGTCACAGAACACGTGAAGTTGTTGTGCATCTTGCTTGTGCTCAGATTTAATTCCATACCAGCGGGGAATGCCTATTTGGTGGATCTGTGGAAGTTCTGAACACCAGCTTTGCCATTCTTGTGCAAGATCTGTAGGCAGCTCCTCATCCCAGCCAAGACCTCATATCCACATCTCTTGAAAAAGGCATTTCACCCGCACAGTGAAAGGAGTTAGAAAGCCTATTGGGTC
The DNA here is from genome assembly GCF_963082965.1 of Carassius carassius. Classification (NCBI taxonomy): domain Eukaryota; kingdom Metazoa; phylum Chordata; class Actinopteri; order Cypriniformes; family Cyprinidae; genus Carassius; species Carassius carassius. The sequence continues at coordinate 661,747 of NC_081802.1, forward strand.
GAATATGCGAGCAGAGAGTTTTAGAACGCTCCTTTTGGTATTCTCTCTTTTTGCTACAGCGTCCAGCAGTGCAGTCAGATCAAAGACGAAATCATCCTTTTCAGTCCTCCACACCAAGCCTAGCACCTTCAGTACAGCTCCTGGTGTCTCTGTCTCTGGTCAAAGTTCATTCATCGTTGTTTTCCATTTCTCCTTCAACTCTGGACAGTTCGTTGTCCATTTGCAAAGGTCCATGCCAGCTGTGGACATAATCTGTTGGCTTTAGCAGTTATGGAGAAGGCATTCTCTAAGTCACTTGCACTTGAGATAAAGTCATCGACATAAAGTGATTCCTTTATTATCTTGACTACCTCAGGAAGTTGGGCTTCATATTTATTCAAATGTTTTCTCACTGTAGCTGCAAGGAGAAATGGGCTGGGAGATACTCCAAACACCACCCTAGTCATCCGTAGTACACGCAGCTTCTCACCTTCGACTTCATGAGGCAGTGCAGTGAGCCAGAGAAATCGCACAGCATCTCTGTCCTCCTCAGCAAGAAAGCCTTTTTGATATCTGCTGTAAATGCAATCGCATGCAGTCTGAACTTGATTAATATACTGAGCAGATCTGGATTCAGATTAGGACCAGTAAGCAGACAGTCATTAAGTGATGGAGAGTCTGTGTCATGTGATGAGGCATCAAACACTACTCTGAGTTTTGTTGTTACCTTGTCTTCGCGGAGAACAGTGTGATGAGGCATATAGTATTTCACAGTGATCGGAGATGACTCCTCCTCCACCGCATCTTCGACAATGCCCTGCTCAAGGTAATCATTCACAACTTCATTATATCGGTGACACAGCACTACATCTGACTCCAGCTTTCTCTTAAGACCTTCAAATCTTTTTCTTGCTATTCTGTAGTTATCTGGAAGTTCCGGCTTGTCAGATTGCCACGGCAGTTCAACTTCATATCTTCCATCTTTGTACTGAGTTGTCTTTTCAAACTTGTGAAGAGCCTCCTCTTCCTCAGGACTGTCTGTCTGCTTCATGGTGATACCGAGCGACTCTATTTCCCAGAAAGCTTTCAGACTCTCTGAAACCAGTGAGTCTTCAGTAACTTGTATTTGCATGCAAGCTGCATCAGCAACACTGGACATTTTGACTGGGCCTTGCACTGACCATCCAAAGATGCTCTCAATGGCTACAAGTGCATCTGTAATTCTTTCTACTCGGCCTGACTCTATACGCCAGTAGTAATCGGCACCAATCAGCATCGACAACTCTGTATCATAAGTGCTGTCGTCTGTATAATCTGCTAACTGCAAGCCCTTTCGTTCCAGCTCTGCTTGGATGTGCTCACCTGGGATCTTCATCACGGCAGTGCACACTTGGGGTGTCTCAAGTGCTTCGATTTCAATTTTCTGTCCCTTCTTCCAGATGTTCTGCAGAGTTAATTTTACTGTGTTGCGCTTTGCTGTAACTGGTGCTGTAGAGCCAAAAGTATGAAGAGTGACTGTTTCTTGCTTGATCACAGGTAACTTTAAAGCTCTCACTGTGCTTTCACTGATGAAGCTTCTCTGACTGCCTCCATCCAGTAAGCAGCGAATGCTTCTACATCCAGCAGGTCCTTCTGCACATGCTCTTACAGTCTGCAGCAGTACAGTGTTGTTCTGTTTAGCAGGCTGTATCTTTACTGTATGGGAGGCAAAGGAAGAAACTACATTGTCCTTGTTATCATCAGTGTCAGAAGTACGTGTCTCTCTTTTTTCACATACAGCACTGTGGTGTCGGCTTCCACATATATTACAGCACATTTTAGTCTTACAGAATCTTGCGATGTGCTTTGGCCCAAGACATATGAAACATCTTCCCATCTTCATCAGTTTGTCCTTTCGTGCAGCAATATCAGTTTCGGGACACAGTTCCGTTTTGTGTGCTGCACTATCACAGAAAAGGCAGTTCTGTATTCTTTGACTGGTGGTTTGCAGTACTGCAGCTGATGGCATGTTGTGTTTTCTGTGCTTCATTTCAAATGATGTGTCTTGTCTTTTAACTGGTTTCTGGTAACTTTGACTGTCTCTGGAATTACATGGCTTAATCAGCTGCATGGTTCTTTCTCTGCTCAGAATCTCTTTTTGCAGGAATTCCATAACTTCTGAGACTTTCCATTCATCACTGGTTCCTCTCTGTCGACTATACTGGAGAGTAATGTCATCTGGAATCATCTGTAGCAGGACAGGGCACAACAAGCTGCCATAAGCCTCTGATGCGACACCCAGCGATTCTAAGCTGCGGATATGTACTTCACATTCATCATAAAGTTGTCTCAGAGCAGTGACTTCGGTTGATTTCTTTACTGGGCAGAGATTCAGTAGTTTGGTCATATGAGCATTAACAAGCAGGTCTTTTCTTCCGAACCGATTCTGCAGCAGCTCGATCGCGTGATCATAATTACTGTCTGTTAACATCAGTCCCGCTATTGCCTTTGAAGCAGCGCCAGTTAGGTACGTCTTTAAATAATTAAACTTCTCTGTTTTGCTCAGCGCATCATTCTTGTGAATAGCGGTTTCAAACTGATTCCAAAAGTCTTGCCACTGACTGATTTCACCATTAAACTTGTCTATAATCAACTTGGGCAACTTAACTGTTTGTCTGTGCAGCGAGGGCTCTGTGCTGCTTGGTCTGCTACTTTCCCGGTTTCTCTGTATCACTCGGTGCACGCGTGATTTCGCGGTGATGACTCGCTCTTTATACTCCTCAACATCAGCGATTTCATTCTCCAAATCATCGGTGTCCGTCCCTTCCTCAATTCCAACATCCAACTCCAGCAGCGTTTCCTCCTTTACAGACAACAGGGCTAACAGTTCACGTAATCGTTCAATGACCGGATCTTCTTTGTCTACCTCTGTTTCGATGTCTTGTAAAAGTCTTGTTGTGGAAGCGCGTACAGCTCTCCGTTTTCTGATTAATCTTTCAAGTCGCTCTGCCATTTCGGATGTTGCTTGCTAGATTCCCAGGTTTCGGCACCAAACTTTGTCGTGTCTTCTTCACTTAACAAGCAATAATGAACTCTGACGACTCGAATTAAAACAAAGAACTGGTTTACTGTAGTTTCAGACAGTTTTACAGAGAATGAGTTTGCTTTAGCAGTATACACATACAACGTTCACTTCTAGTGAGCTCTCAACCTGAATAGCATTATGGGCAATGAATTCTTAAAGGGGAACAGCCCAATTAATTACTATATGTGTAGTTAATGTTCTTATTATTGAACAATGAATTAAACATTGTACTAAGAATTTATGATTCTCAATCTCATTTAAGTTACAACAACCAAGTTGAGGAGTGAAGAAGCAGGGCGGCGTCGTCGTAGAACCTCCCGCACGCAATGGGTTGTGGGCAATATTAAATATATTCATTTGTTTTCCAAAAATGAGCAGAGTTCGTGTGGGTCTGGAACAACATGAGGAGAGTAAATTATGACCATTTTCATTATTTGGTGAACTAACCGTTTGAAGAGCAGCCATCTACGTACATGAACATTTGTGAGGTATGTGAATGTCATGTCTGTTTGAATGTTTCAGTAAAGAAGCTTTCTGAAAGCAATATTTATTCAAACAATATCACCTGCCCTCACACTAGTGCTGCCATTATAGCCTTCACGAGAGCTGTGGTGGACCGAGACATTAAACAACCTCACAAAGTGTTGAAACTTTAACACAGATTATTTACCTATGCTTACGGATGTGAGTACACCTCTACCTGAAAATGGATAGTTTAATTAAATGTTTTATTTTTCAAATGTGTCTCTCTTTCTAGGCCACTGATGAAGAGCAGGCGGTGACTGGATGAATGCTGGTCACAGAAGAGAACGTCCTTTCCTCTAAACTGATGCAGCAGTGGTTTTAAAGGAGGACGCTGCCCTGGATGATGTAGATGTCGTCACATGCTGTGCTGATGGGGCTTCTTCATGACTACATCAGTTATGCTGAAGAGATCATGAAAATTGACTGTGATGCTTGATCTGTATTCATGGACTATGAAACAAACTGTAAGTGTATAATTTGTAAAAACAATGTTAAATGCTTTTCTGTGTTGTTTAGTAGAAGAGTTTACACTCATGTCTGTTAAATGTTATAATATCAGAGTTAATGTTGTGATTTATTTGTGTACTGTCACGCCAGAATAGTTGGTAAAGAACCTAACTAATTTTAAATTTATTGTATAATAGTGTTTTCGTATATTTTTATACAATATATACAATTGAACAAAGTCCAATTTGATCTTAAGTTATATTCAACGAATGTTCAATGCTTTCTGAACTGTAGCTGTTAATACCATACTTTTCTGCATTTCTTCTTACATGTTACTTTTTGACTTTACTCTTGTTTTTAATAAATATTTTCTGTTGTATAACCCATCGTTGGGTTGCCAAAATAACCCAAATTGGGTTGTTTTCAACCCAGCAGTTTTTAGAGTGTAACCAGCTAATACTAGCACTTTTCCTTCTTTTCTTGTCTTTCATAATTAAAATAAAAAACCCCTGGCTCTGTGTTCTGTACTAGACTAACTGAGACTTGTCATGACACTTGTGTACTGTTGTTGTTCTCTTGTTGACCTGACTGCTTCTATTGTTCTCATTTGTAAGTCGCTTTGGATAAAATCGTCTGTTAAATGATTAAATGTAAATGTTTATACAGGACGGTACAGAAAGTGCACAAGTGGGAGAGAGTGGAGGGGACGGCGTCAGAATGGACCTAGCGCTGGGACACTTTCAAGGATCACCCGAAGCACAACCACACTATATGCACGAGGCTGTTGGGTCTAACATTTTAGAGTCCCCTTTGGTAGAAATCTCATTCTGCATTCCCCACGGTAAAGAAGACACAGTCCGGGGGGGTTCCCGTTAGAACTTATTGAAGTTGATTGTGAAGCCATTGCTGCCAGTCATTTGATTGTTAGCCTTTATCATGTACTGTTGATCTAAATGCAAACTAGGATCTAATTGAACCTACAAGTGTGTATTTATACATGGTGCCAGGTACAACGGTGAAACAACATCGTGTTATCATAACTTTTCAAAATCAACATCTCATTCAGCGTTAATCCAAGGTCTGCAGAAGACCGTGATGAAGGTAAGACGGTGAAACAGCGTCGCGATTTTCAATTCGCGAACCCGCTATGAACTCCCAAACTGACTCAAATGATTCACGCTCCCAACTCCCGATCTGACTCAAATGATTCGCAAACACGCTACGAACTCCCGATCCGACTCAAATGATTCGCGAACACGCTACGAACTCCCGATCCGACTCAAATGATTCGCAAACACGCTACGAACTCCCGATCCGACTCAAATGATTCGCGAACACGCTACGAACTCCCGAACTGACTCGAATGATTCACGCTCCCAACTCCCGATCCGACTCAAATGATTCGCGAACACGCTACGAACTCCCGAACTGACTCAAATGATTCACGCTCCCAACTCCCGATCTGACTCAAATGATTCGCGAACACGCTACGAACTCCCGAACTGACTCAAATGATTCACGCTCCCAACTCCCGAACTGACTCAAATGATTCGCGAACACGCTACGAACTCCCGATCCGACTCAAATGATTCGCAAACACGCTACGAACTCCCGATCCGACTCAAATGATTCACGAACACGCTACGAACTCCCGATCCGACTCAAATGATTCACGAACACGCTACGAACTCCCGAACTGACTCAAATGATTCACGCTCCCAACTCCCGATCTGACTCAAATGATTCGGGAACCCGCTATGAACTCCCGAACTGACTCAAATGATTCGCGAACACGCTACGAACTCCCGAACTGACTCAAATGATTCACGCTCCCAACTCCCGAACTGACTCGAATGATTCACGCTCCCAACTCCCGAACTGACTCAAATGATTCACGCTCCCAACTCCCGATCTGACTCAAATGATTCGCAAACACGCTACGAACTCCCGATCCGACTCAAATGATTCGCGAACACGCTACGAACTCCCGAACTGACTCGAATGATTCACGCTCCCCACTCCCGATCCGACTCAAATGATTCGCGAACACGCTACGAACTCCCGAACTGACTCAAATGATTCACGCTCCCAACTCCCGAACTGACTCAAATGATTCGCGAACACGCTACGAACTCCCGATCCGACTCAAATGATTCACGAACACGCTACGAACTCCCGAACTGACTCAAATGATTCACGCTCCCAACTCCCGATCTGACTCAAATGATTCACCCCAACTCCCGATCTGACTCAAATGATTCACGCTCCCAACTCCCGATCTGACTCAAATGATTCGCGAACCCGCTATGAACTCCCGAACTGACTCAAATGATTCGCGAACACGCTACGAACTCCCGAACTGACTCAAATGATTCACGCTCCCAACTCCCGAACTGACTCAAATGATTTGCGAACCCGCTACGAACTCCCGAACTGACTCAAATGATTCGCGATCCCGCTATGAACTCCCGAACTGACTCAAATGATTCGCGATCCCGCTATGAACTCCCGAACAACACGTCCGCTAAAGGGATGGAGCCTCCGCTGACTGCGCGCGCACCTCACAAAACAGACGAGAAATTTATACTTGACGCAAGTGTTTTAGACTGAAAACCAGACCATACAGCTGATTTAGACGCGGGTGCCGGTGTGATGAGATGTACTAATATCCGTCTGCTCGGGCATGATTGTTTTAGGCCTGTAATTGATTGATTATTGAGGTAATAGGGGTGGCACGGTTCAACCACACACAGTTCGGCACGCGCTTCAATTTAAATCTGACAAAGCATCTGTAATATCATCTGTAATATGGCTTGCTATAAATGGCACGTAAAAACAGGGTTCAGCTAATAAATGTTTCTGTTGATGCTTGCGCATTCTGGAAAAAAACCCTGGACAAATCATTCACACTTGTTCAACGCGAATGCTGTATATGAGCAGTAATTTATTCCGTCATCACCTGGGTGCTGATATCGGTTTAAACTAAACTCATTTAAGCTTTGTCAGTTTAAACATTTAAGAGCCAGAGGACACAAGATTTGTGCGTGCGCTCATCCGAAACGCATATAAGCTCTCTCTGAAGTATTGTGTTTAAATGGACAAATTCACACAAAAATCATGTCAAAATGCCTGTTTTGGTAAGTATCCTACAGCAGACATAGCCAGCTGAACGCAACAGAACAGCAACAACAAAGAAATCACTCACTGCTCCTGATTAAAAAGCTTCTGTAACTTTAATAAAGAACAATCTTTAATTTATACAGTCAAATATGCGATGCTATTTTACATTTGATTACATTATTCAACTTCTGTAGCTAAAAATGAATGTAGGTCTGTAATTTGTGTGGAAATATTTTTGAAGAATTGAAGGATGACTGTTGTCATAATATTTTGTATGCTAGTTGCAATAACCTGAGTATTTCCATTTTGAAGTGTTTGAAATATGTTTTAAAAAGGAAAGTGAAACAGTACATTATTGGCTTAGGCCTGTAATTGACTGATTATTGTGTTTATATACGAGTAATAAGCCTGTGGAAATACTTAATGTTATATTACTGTTAAAAATGTTTAATTATAGTTGGCAGTTTGTAGTTATATACTATTTGTAGTTAAATAATTTGCTAGTGACTAACAGGCAACAAGAATGTCAGAGTAGAGCTTAGATTGTGGCCTTTTTTTTTAATAATGTTTTGCAAGTGGTAAATCTTGGTTTACATTTGGACTTTGGATGTGATCTTAGGCTCGAAAAGGTTGGTGACCACTGGGTTAAAGCAATTGGTCTGCCTGTCAGTGTCTGAATCAGTGTATAACAAATCATTACTTCTTAGAAGAACACACACATCTGAAATGAGAAAGTAAGTGTGCTTACCCCATTTAGCAAGAGTGTTTAGTCAAATGTAGCATTAATAAATAGGCCTATGACAAGGTGTAGTAAATAACCTATAAAATCATTTAAAGTTAGACTGGAGTGAGATGAAACTAGATCAAAGCACAAAGCAAGCTGTTGCTAGCTAGCTGCTAATTTTCTTACATTTTATATGGTAAAAAAATTACACTATTACACCTTTTAATGCTACGTTTTTAATGCTTCTTTTTAATTGATATGATTATACTAAAATAATTATCAGCTCTATCAAAAAAGGATTTTATCTTTCTAAACTATGAAAGCCAGTCGTGGAAAATCACAGCTTTTTTAATAAATAGGATAAGAAAAAAAAATCACAAACTGTTTCTTTGTATTTATTTGAAATGTAACATTTATTGTCAATATTGGGATCATGTGGGTACTAGGTACTCTTTGCTGTGTGTGGATGACCATGTCGGTCAGCCACCACCGAAGAACAATTTTGACCCAGGAAAAACCCTGATTCGGACGTCGTTTTCTGGTCGAAATCAAGTCGGCCCGTCATGGCCATCTTTTAGACCAAAAAGCGTCAAATTGGTCTTCGTTTGGTCCGTCGGATTTGGTCCAAATTAAGCCCAAAAAGCGACTTTTAACATCTTTTTTTAAATTTTTTTTAATCCAAATTTAGCCCAAAAATAGATGAAGATGTGCTTTAGTCCAAATTTAGCAGATAAAAACTTTTATTTCGCACCACAAAGCCATTAACATAAACTAGTGAAGAAATATATTAGACATCATGTCTGAAGCACTGTTAAATATATTGAAATATATTTTGAAAACACTTGACGGGCACGCGCTGAACTGGAGCTGAGGAAGTCACCATGGAAACGGGGCTCTGCTCAACCGTCAAGCAGCTGAACGGACGCTGTCTCTCGTGGTTGTTTTCACTAATTTCAGGTAAATTTAATCCCTAAATTACACAAATATTACACAAAAGTGTCCCTGAAACTTTCTTTCATGTAAATGACACGCTTTCGTTGAAAATGTACTTTATAGAAATGGTCAGTGTCTTCAGAAAAAGTCCGTTAGCATCTCAACCGTAATGCTAACTACAAGAGGTAACTTTATATGCATCTTTCACAATATATTTCGCCTACATCAGCATGAATCTGTAATTTTCTTATATATGTGTGTGTTTATATAATATTTTCATAATATGTGTGTGTGTGTGTTTGCCTGTCAGTTATTTTGATGTCCACACTGTAAGAGTATTACTCGGTTAGTAAACGTAAAACTTTAAATTCTGTTATTTTTCTTTTAATTTTTTTTTGTATAATCTGTAAATTATTTTTCTTTTCTGCATTTGACCTCTGCTATAGTTTATTTATAATAAACCTGGCATTGTATAATAAATATTGTTGGCTTTGACAGATTGACAGATTGTTAATGTTCTAGATTGTTCCATGCTGATGGCCGTGCGTGTATCCAGCTGAAGAACATTTTTAGACATTATGACACATATGACTAGTAATACCTCAAACATACACTACCATTCAAACGTTTAAGGGTCAGATTTATCATGTATTTAAAATAAATATTTTATGCTCACCACTGCAGTGCATTTATTTGATTAAAATACAGTAAAATAGTAACATTGTGAAATTACTAGCGGCGTCCTCGACTAAGGTTTTTCACAGTCGAATCTGAATTCTCAAATCTTGCTGATATTCGACTGATTGTCTAATCATATGTTTGGGGGCAGAATACACTGAGTCAAGTCAGACATTGGACAGTCATAATTACTGATCTTAACACACTGGTAAAATGGGGGAAATAATAGTTCATCATTGATAGATCTTTTCTATTTCAGAGACTGAAAATCATTGATAAATCTAGTTGCTTGGTTTGTTGAATGGTTACTCTAATAAATCTATTTATACCATGGTTTGTCTGAATATTGGCTAAAAGGTGTGCATTAAAATAATTTGATTCACAGGTAGTTCCAGTCAGTTTAATTACAATTAAAGTTTACTGTGCTGCTGCAATGACATACATGCAAACAAACACTTGCACACAGAGATCGGAGATTAAAGTAAAGTGAACTGAGACAGTTTGCATTTATTTATTTTGTTTTACATTTTTTACAACCTCAGTTGCATTGCTTCACTGCCATTCATAAATCCTCTCCGGTGTTCTCATGGAGTAGTAAAGTGTCCATTGTAAGCAAACTTCAGAATCTCAGCAGAAGTACTTTGATTTTGGATGCTGCTCTGCTCACATACTAATTAATGATTCATGTTTGAAAGTGAAGTGTAAAATAAATTCTATAAATATTTTTATATAAAGTAATTACAGTAATATTTCAGTCTTTATATATTAAGAATTGAATTAAAAAATAAGCAAAATAATGTTATTATTTAGATGTTGTTATTTGTTCAAATTTACAGGGTTTCCAAAAACACCATCACAGTTAAAATATAATGTTTTGTTTTGTTGTTTTTGTGTAAACCGATATTGCAGAACTGGAGAAAAATGCAGCACTGCTAATCTTACCATCTTTATTCACAGAAAACATCAAGTTTCTCTTCTGTCTGGACAATGTAAGTTTTGATATTTGAGATGCCATCATTTTAAAGAATTGAAAGCCACGATCACTTGATTGCATGTAGCTCTGTGAATGTGATAACTAAATTAAATAAAAATGTCTTGCTCTTGTAGAATAATGTTCTAATGAAGAATGTCTTACTCTTATTGACAGTTGTTTTGTAATATCAGGAGAAATACAAAGATGTTAAAATTGAGAGAGGGCTGCTCAGCTTCTCACAAAAACATTTGCACAATTTAAATGAAAGACGTGGAGGCAAAACATCACTGATGCATTTTTTTAGCAACCGGCATTTAGATCTAGCATTCTGCATGCTTTAAATCAGATACAGAAATGATGTAGCTTGAACGAATAGCATTTTTATTTAAATTAACAACAGAGAGAAAGTGGGAAACTGCATGTGTGGATAATGTTTGTGTAGTGTCTCTTCAATAATCAAGCTGCAAGTTTAGTTAAATCAAAAACAGTTTTTAGTTTTTCAGTATGCTATCCAAGCTATTTTATTAATGAATATTGCATTGATCACAAAGTTTCTGTGGTCATGATTGTTTGTGAGTTGCCCTTTCCACTGTGGTAAAAGATGGTCAGTCACATCCCTAATTGTTTGGAAGAAAGTATGCAAGATTCTGTTATTTCACAAATAATTTATATGTTTTCCAACTTGCAGGAATCAGTAAAGCCATCTCCGACTATAGTTTTTCATGAAGCTTCAAACCCCTCCATGCAAAAAGAGCCAGCATCAATATGGAGGGTGTCAACATTGTGAGCGCAGAAATGGATGTGATGGAGGCAATATTTCATATTCAGTGTGGAATACCCCAAGCACATCACTCACATGATGAATTTTGTTGAGCAATACCTGTTTAAACTCTGCAGAAGCCTGTCCGTCCCAGTGCTCAAAATGTATAATCAATTATCATAATACTTTGATATTTCATGAATATTGCTAATGTAAGTTTGTAAATATGAGGCGTTTGATGTTATTCTGAAATGCTGATCTGAATTTGAATCTATGTATTCACATTGTTTATGAGTGATATTAATATGAATTTGTAGATTTGAAGTACCTCTATATCTGTATATTTCCATTGTGAGTTATATTAATATGGATTAGTTTTGAGGTACTTGATGTTGTTCTAACCCTGATGGGAATTTAAATGAATCTGTGTATTTGCATTATTTATTAGTGATAGATGAATGTAATTTTATAATGGACTTATTTTGTAATATGTAGATGTAGATGAAACTCTATTTTCATTATTCATGAGATTTTTTTTAAATGGTTGGTGTTTTAAGGTTCATTTGTACATTTAAAGCCTTGAATATTTGAAATTACAGTAGCATTCTTTCAGTAATAGTAATTATTTTTGTTAATATCAATAAATGACTAGTTCTATGCACTTTGAGTGAGCTTTTTTCAGTATTCATGGGTGACTTTTTTATGTGATATATAAATTAATGTGCATATATAAAATGCACATTAATTTTCTGACAGCAGGAGACGCTTTTGGCAACAACAATTTTTTTTTTAAAGAATAAATAAATAAAATTCCTGACCTAAATGTGAACATTTCAAGATGTTTTAAGGCTCATAAATTGGATAATAATATAGGTTTGAAAGCAAGTCAGTGGGCAGTAGTAGCATACATAGTTTTTCAAGGTAACAGATTCTTAAACATGAGAATCAGATTAAATGTTGCTATGATTCATCCACGCTACAAACTGGAAACAGAGAAGATATAGTTGGTTTGTGCTTATGAATTTAATAAACTCAGTTATCATTATCCTGGTAGCCTTCAGTAAAATCACTGTATAAAATGATTAAACGGGAGTATTATTTTTTTATTCACACTGATAGCAAATAATCTTATCCAATAACTTTAAACTGATTTTGACTTTTTAAGGCCTTTTTTTCTAAAAGTGTTCATTATATTTTGAGTCAAATTCTTACATTTAATCAGTGAATTAGAATAAAAAAAAAAAGACATTTGAGTTTAAGGAAATGAAATTAAAACAGAAGCTGCATCTGAAGAGGTGTTTAGGAGTATTTACACACTGCAGGACATGAACCTGAAATTACAAATGCATTGATAATATTTTGATATATTAAACATAAAACGTTTAATGCTGATATTTTAAATGATTTAAAACATAAAAAAATTGGGAAAAAGGTCTAAATGTAAAATTAAAGCCTCCAGGAAATCACCGTTAATAAGTGAGTCATTGCGATTGAACCGAGTCATTTAAACAGTTGATTCATTCAGGAACGAATCACCGTCATGTTCCTCAGACACAGAACAGTGCTGTGGCTGTGTTTGAAATTAGGTTTGTTGGCAAAATGGAGCAAAAACATGTAATATGGTGTCTAAAACAGAAGTCTCTTAATTGACTTCTTGTTTACTGAGCTGTTGTAAAAAATCAATAATCACATTTGTAATCAAAATAAACGGCACACTTCGTGTGAAATTGATTAACTATATGAAGTGGTATGGTCTGCACCCATGTCTTGAATTTGTGATTATTCTAAATCTATTTTAATAGACTGAATCACGCAGTGAAAGACCGCGCTTTAAATGCGCATGCGCACTCGACTTCACGTACTGTACGCGTGCGCTCTTTAGGGGTGTTCCTCGATCATGTCAAATCGCACATCGTTATAATAACAATTACGATATTATCTCAGACGATATATATGGCACACCTCCCCTTACGAAAATTAACCATGGTTTTACTACAAATAAAACCAAAAAACCATGGTTACTATAGTTAATCCATGGTAACCACAAATTAACCATGGTTTTGCTAAATTAACCATAGTTTAACCATGGTATTTGTAGTAAATCTGTTGACAAATGGTAGTCAACACGCCAAAAAACCATGGGTTACTACAGTTTTACTCTAATAAAACCATGGTTATTTTTCGTAAGGGCTACCCCTGAGGCATCTCAGATGAGGAGATCTGTAATCTTGGCTTTTTTGGAAATATCGGGGACCTCAATGGTGGTACGGCCCTGTGTGTGGAAATAAGAAAAGCAGAGAGATTTTTTTCTTGCACACCTGCATTCCTCTACATTACAAAATGATGCGCGGAGATGTTCGGTTAACTGCGTCGCTTTTACAAGCGTGAGTTAGGATAATACTTTGCATATAGACCAGTTGTTGTTTCCGCGATCATAAATGTAAATGGATACACTGACAAATAAAGTAAATAAACTTGAGATTTATATTGGGGCACGTGCCCCAGTAAAAGGGGTCTAGTGAGGCCTCTGGAAACATCTCCAAAAACTCTCCACTTTTCAGTGTGGTTTCTGGTCCACAAGGGGGCAGGATTTATTCTGGCGCTCTTCAGGAGTTTGATAAGTATCTAGAGGAGCAGGACTTGTTGAGATGATCAGACTGGAGCTCCGCTCATCCACAGCACATCGCTCATCATCCGGATCCGTGAGAGCGTCGCGATGATGCCGAACGCGTTATTCGCTCTGATTGTGTTCGTCGGCTCACTTCAGGCGGATAAACGCGCGGCGGAGATGAAGATGAGCCTGATGGAGTCATCATCATCATCATCATCAGCCTCGTCGTTGGAGCTGAACCCCTCCGCAGCGCAGATGCTGAATCGGGATGCTGAAGCTGATGAAGATGCGCGCGCGCCGAGAGTTCCGCGCGGGTCCAAACACAAGCAGCGCGAGCGGAACGCGCACCGACACCCGCGACCGCATCCCGACCCCGACGCGTTCTTCACCACGCCGCGAGCGTTCAACGGCTCCCTGCGCGTCCACAACCCGCTGCACCCGCTCACGGAGGAGTCGTACAGCGCGTACGCCGTCATGCTGCTCGCGCTCATCGTGTTCTCCGCGGGCGTCGTGGGTAACCTGGCGCTCATGTGCATCGTGTCGCACAACTATTACCTGAAGAGCACGTGGAACTGCGCGCTGGCCAGCCTGGCCTTCTGGGACTTCATGCTCCTGTTCTTCTGTCTGCCGGTGGTCATCTTCAACGAGCTGACCAAGAGGAGACTGATGGGAGATCTGTCCTGCAGGATAGTGCCATATGTGGAGGTGTGTGATCAATCAAAGCACCAATCAGTCAATTAATTAGGCAACCAATCAGACAGTCTGTTCATATATCTGATATACACACATCTAGCACACGTACATCTCAGAGACGTCTATTTAACGTCTGCAAGACGTGTTTTTAGTTTTTTTGCTAATCTGTGATACATCTACAGGTGTTTCCTGTCAGACGTCAAACAGACGTTTAGAAGATGTTTATGATGTAAAACTGACATCTTAGAAACGTCTGTCAGATGTTTGTACACAGCAGATGAAGTGATCTTTATCAGGCAAACAAAAATATGTTCTAAGAACTTTTTGTTTATGTTCCCGTATTATTAAGAAAAAAATACTTCAGAAATCCCAGTCTGCAAGAGGCCTGATAAAGATCTCTTCATCTGCTGTGTACAAACATCTGATAGACATCTCTAAGATATCAGTTTTACATCATAAACATCTTCTAAACGTCTGTTAGGAAACATACTGTAGATGTATCACAGATGAGCAAACACTCTAAAAACACGTCTTGCAGATGTAATGAGATGTGAGATGTGTGTGTGTTGTAAGGGATGCTCTCGGAATATTCAGAACTTAGTAGTTTTTAAATGTTAAAGAATTCAGATGTCAAGGAAACATCCAATTGTATCACTTTGCAAACATTATGAGAACATTACTTTAGAATGTTATCTGAACGTTCAAGAAACATTTAAATATGCCAGGCCAACTTCCAACCAAATATTTTCAGAATAAATAAATAAATATATATGAGGCAGAGTGGCTTCAGAGTGAGATCAGATATCTGATAGTTTTTTTATTTTTCTGCTATCCATAGAGAGTTGTAAAGTCGTGAAACAATGCATATTTCCTTAACGTTTGGATAGCCAACAACTTTTTAGAACATTTCCAAAAACTGGACGTTATGAGCACATGGAGAACATTCTGAAATGATGTTTTTATAACTTAACAGGAACGTTAGCATAACGTTCTTAGAACATATTTTTGTTAGCTGGGTAGATGTTTTTGTGCTAACACTTTGATAACGTTACCTGGGCATCTAAGCAAACAAACAAACAAAATCCATCTGTTACTTGAAATAATAAAGTTTCTATCAAAAAACAGATTACCATTGGTGCGACGTCCCAAAACGTGTCAATACAACAGTACTTTTTTTGTAATTGAGCAGACATTAATTTTCTCTTATTCACCCTTAAAACATAAAACTGTAACTAACCGTCGTTTCTTGAGTTCATTTTCCAGCCTCCTCTTTACAGCACCAGCTCTCCCGATTGTCATGTAAATGAGATATCCGGGTAATTAGCGGCACTAATCGGGCTCATTAGCGTTTTGAATGAGTGTTTAGAGTGTGTTTCAAGGGCAGGATTGTTTATGGAGGGTGTTTGCATGTCTGTTGACCCACTTATGTGTACTAAAACATTTTATTATATGGCAGTAAATTAACACATTAGATGAGATGCAAATTAATTCAGCCTGTATAATATAGACAGTCACTCATGAACATTAACCCTTATTTAGCCTATATCACACTTACTGACTAGTGATGGCATAACCCATATACCATAGCATTGAATGATAGCATATTCATATACCATGGTACTTAGATGGTTTTCCAATGCATTCCAAATAATACCATGGTACTTCCATAGTATAGGTCAAAAAATGTGGTTTTACCATGATATGTGTACAAAAAACAGAGTATCATCATTGTTTATGTTCAAAAAACATAATCATGGTATCCAAAATAATGGTATTACTATGGTAGATGTCCAGAAAACATGGTTTTACCATGGTACATGTCCAAAAACCACCAGAATAGATATGTGGTATGATCATTGTAAATGTCTAAAAAACATGGTATGACCATAGAACTGTTAACCATGATAAAACATTGTAGGATCATGGTAAATGTCCTAAATGTCCTAAAAAATTTTACATGTTCAAAAACATGGCATCGCCATAGTAGACATCCAAAAAGGATTGGTATCACCATGGTAAACACATATATAAAAAATGGTTTTACCATTGTATGTCCATAAAACAAGGTATCTTCATGGTAAATGTCCAAAACATATGTTAACTATGGCACATATCCAAAAAAAAAAAAAAACTTTTATGGTGCTATAGGTCCAAAAATGTAGTATTACCATTGTTTCTTGCTGGTCATGTGATTTCATGTCAATCTGTATGTTGCTGACATGTGTTTGATGATGTGTGTTTCAGGTGACATCTCTCGGCGTGACCACGTTCACTCTGTGCGCGCTCAGCATCGACCGCTTCCACGCAGTGACTAGCGTTCAGTCGCGGCTGCAGCAGATCGAGTCCTGTCAGTCCATCCTGGCCAAGCTGTCGGTGATCTGGGTGGGATCTCTGGTTCTGGCCGCCCCGGAGCTGCTGATGTGGCAGCTGCAGCAGGAAGTGTCTCCACGGACGGGTCTGCCGGTGGACTCGTGCATTCAGCAGCCATCTGTGACGCTTCCTGAGACACTGTACTCACTGGTGCTGACATACCATCAGGCCAGAATGTGGTGGACATTTGGATGTTTCTTCTGCATGCCGCTGTTGTTCACCGGCGCGTGTCAGCTGCTCACGCGACACGTCACGAGCGAGAACGCCAAGAGCAAAGCTGCACGTCCATCCTCCACATCATCTTCATCGTCCTCCGTGTCCTCGTCTCTGAAGAAGCAGCGGCGGGAGCGTCAGCTGACTCGTACAGTGGTGGCCTTGGCGTCCATTTACGCCATTTGCAGTTTGCCGGAAAACGCCTGGAACATCGTTTTGGCCTACGCAGGCGTGGAGGTGGGCGTGGCCACAAAGGCACTGCTCGCTCTGATTGGCCAGTTCCTGTTGTTCGTGCGGGCGGCAGCGACGCCCATCCTGTTGCTCTGCATGTGTCGCTCTCTCGGACGGGCATTCATGGACTGCTGCTGCTGCTGTTGTGATGAGTGTCTGCCGGATCCTTCGTCGTCGTCCATGTCTTCGTCCACCAACGCCACAGCCGTCTCCTCGTCCCTGTCCTCACCTGTCTCCGTCCAGGAGGAGAAGCTGAAGATCGTGTCAGGGACGTCGCCCGCGGTGTTCTTCGATAAAGTGAAGGATGGTCCACCCGAGCTGATCATCGGAACGCCATGTTGATCTCGGAATGTTGGAATCCGTATCCGTTTATAAAAACAGTGAATGAAATATCACCGATCGCTAACACTCTTAAAGGGACAGTTCACACAAAAATTATAATTCCGTTGCCATTAAACGTTCCAAACCTATTTGAGTTTATTCTGTTTAAAGATTACAAAAATGTGTTAATTATGACTATATTTTATCAAATTAAAAATATGATCAAATTTAAATGTTTTAAGCTATACAATTATCATGCCATGATTCAACGCTGGATGAGGAGAGTTAAACGCAGAAATGCAATTTCCCATTTCTTTACCTACGTCCAAAAAGTCTAGTTTTTTACTTTATCACGTTTAGCGACTTAACAATCCTCGATTAGTTGCTGTATTTCAGTCTGTAAGTCTATTTTCTTTATAGATCCATCACTTCTACACTACAGAAATACGAAGAAGTTTATTGTACTTCATTGGAATTAATAACTAATATTTTGTTTATCCATAAACTTTGTATTGCTGGATGGACCGTTGCGGCAAACTTGAAAACTTGTTGTATTTTTATGCACTTAATTAATTTTCTTATCTTTAAATGGTCAGTGTTTAAAAATGAACCAATGGTTTGGAAAAGCATAAATCATCTTTTCAGATCAATCTTTATACGTTTTGAAGAATTTGTATTTTATTTTATTGAGTCTGTCTCACATTTCAAAAGACTGTCTGATTTGCTGCTGGAATTAAACGACTTGTGCACGTTTACAAACTCTCAGCGGAGACAAACGACTCTATGAACTATGGAAAAATACTGAAAAAAACTTTGCAACTTTAACACGTTAGATAGTAATGATTATAATAGCGAAAATGAACCTGATATAGCTGAACATATTGTTAGCATCGAATCTTTTGTATTTCTTTTTTGTACTTGGTTGCAGCCAATAAAATAAATACTTTTAAAATAAAATACTTTTTGCTTCTCTGTTTGACTCACACAAGCACTCAAAGGATTTGTACTTATGTGACCTGTCTGTGTGAAAGAACTGGACACACAGTTGAACTGCTGTCTCTTGGCCGTTCTGAAGTGATTTTCCTCCTACAGTAGATTCTCAGGAGGAGTCGTGGGGGCCCATAAGGCCTGTATTGTTCCCGAGCCGCGGCCCCCGCGCTGAATATCAATAGCGGCCCCTGAGCGGTTGCTAAGTGACTGTCACACGCCAGCTTCGGCATTCAGACTCCAAACAGCGGCGGACCAGAAACAGACTCACATTCTCTCAGACCGCTGGTTGTTGTGGAGACGGGGCCCTTGCGTTTATGTGGGTAACACGGAGGGGCAGTTCAGCTGTTCTATGGGAAGAATGGGGTAACAAGTAATCTGGGGTGGATTAAACGCTCTGTGCTGTCACGAACCGTACAGAATGAGGTCAAGAGTGTGTTTTACACTTAAAAAAAGTAGTAGTAGTTTCAAGCTGATTCTTGGGGCACAATCTTTTAAAGTTTGTTGTCTGGTACCAAACCTTAGAACACAAGGGGTGATTAAACCAGATGATATTCAGGTTTCCAAAACTTGATCAGAAAGATTATCTGAGCTGAACGTGAAAACTGGCCATAGAAGGAACAATGTCCACAACAGCGCCCCTTGTGGTGAAATTGTGCATAATGTCAAAAACAAATATTTTTTTAAATGTTTAAATAATATTATAGTAATATATAAATAATAAACACAATTTTGTGATATATTTGTAAAATATAAATCTAAAATAAAGTATTTTGTCTGTATCTGCTTTATCTACTTTTATTAACGAAAACGCAATTAGCGCACTGTTGCTCAGGTGAACGCAATTTCAGTTTTCCTTGTCTAGAGTAAAAAAAAAAGTGAAAATACATGCTCTGATAATCCTGTAATCAAATTAGGTTACATCAGCTAATTATAAAAAGTTCTGACTATAAACTCAATCACTACACATATTTTTCTAAATATTAATCATTGACTGATTTTCCAAATTATGTCAACAAAATTGTTTTTTGTTACATTTAACTCACTTCTGTGAACAGTTTTGTCTCTAGACCGTTAACTCACACAATGATGGATTGGTATATCTGCCATTCAATAATATTAATGAAAGCGCTTGAGCGTTGCTCTGTTGCTATGGTGATCCCCTCAGGCGAACTTTTTAGCACAAAATCAAAATACATGCTGACAAACATGTAATCTACATAACTAATTATGTTAATTACAGCTACAAACTAACTCAAACACTACCCATTATGGAAGCCCATTTCAGCCACTGAAAAAAAAAGGTTATTGCGACTTTTTTTCTCACAATTCTGACTTTTTCCTCTTATAAAGTCCAATTGTGAGGAGAAAAAAGAATATTCAGAATATTCAAGTTTTCAGAATTGCGAGTTTATATCTCACAATTCAGACTTGACTTGCAATTGCGTTAAAAGTCAGAATTTCGAGATCGAAAATTGCAATTCTGAGAATAAAAAAGTAAAATTCGAGATAAAAAACTCGCAAAATCAGATTTTATTCTTGCTATTACTCGTTTAAATCTCGCGATTCTGACTTTTTATTATTATTTTTTTTATTGTGAAATATAAACTTTATAATATAGTTATAAGGTCCAACTTTGAAGGGGATGTTTTTACATTATTTTTTAGAACTGCGACTTTGTCTCAGAATTGCAAGTTTATATCATGCAATTCAGAGGAAAAAAAGTTGCAATAACCTTTTTTATATATTTTTTTAAATCAGTGGCAGAAACGGGCTTCCATAAACGATGTCTTAAACAAACAAACAAACAAAAAAAAAACATTATTTATGAATCTTTTCGAAATGAAGCTGTCCCCAGATGTTCACAAAAGAAGGTTTTGTCACATTTAACTCACTTCTGTGAACACTTTTGTTCCTAAACTAGAAACCCACACAGTGTCCCTCATAAAGGCTTATTTTGTTACAGATATGAATTCATGAATGACAATCAGCATCATAAAAACACACATAGAAAACAGTACTGTGGTGTTATGGTACTGAGTGTTTAACATATTCACATTACAGTAGTGTAGTATTCCAAAAACGTATTTAATTATATGTTTTAGGTAAACCACAGTAGTCTCCCCAGAGAGTGTGTGTTTATATTTATTCAAGAGTTGTGTGTGTGTTTTGTGTGGGTTGACGGCTCTCTGACACTGTTTGTTTTGTTCCGCTGAAGTAGACCGAAGCTCCGCGTGAGGTAGCCGTGGAAACCCTCTCAAGGCCGCTCCAGATCACCGCGGGCTCGGCGGAACCGACCGTCAGCAGCACCGCGGGGCTCGACGTCCGTCCGCGGGAGCAGGAAGACCGATCCGCTGGACATCCGGCTCGTCAGCGCGCGCTGTCACCGTTTCCGTGACAACACTGACCTCTGGACTTCTCACATCCTACAGGCTGAATAAGAGGCCAAAACCGGTCCAAAACCAACAGCAGTAAGGGGTCTGACGGGATGAATGCAAACAGACAGACCGCGCAGGAACCCAGTTAACTCGCTAAAACTAACAGAGCGCTGGAGCGTTTGTGTACGTTTGAATAAAAAAGAGCGCGAAAGCCGCTGATATGACGTTAGTGTAGTGCGCGGTTTCTATGCGATTGCTCGGGGTTCTGATCTCTTATCTGAGACTGTGCAATTTCAGTATGAGATCAATTAATATAATCATTTATTTTGGGATAAAAAATTCATTTAACATGTATTATTGTTTAATAACTATTTTTAATTGTCACGTTAAATCAGTAAACGTGTAGTTAACCTTAAAATAAAAATAAAACTGCTGAATAGATTTAATCTTATTAATAATTAATCAGAGAAATATTTGTATGTATCTTCTGACCTCTGCTGGAGAATCTGAAGACTGAAGCTCACTGTAGTGCACAGTATATACTACATACTATTTTTTTAAGATAGCATACTTGTATATCATTAAGGTTCCGCAAGTGCAAAAAAGTAAAAAATGGTGCACAACACATACTACAGAAATATAGTATGATATGGTACACTATTCTGAATCTTTTCTGATCACATTTACGCCAAAAGCACCACATTTAAACTCTTTGTAAATCGAAATCACATCTTTATTAAAGAAAGAAGAAACCGTGGTTCTGAGAGGGAAATCATTTAATTTAATTTTTAAATAATCTGTAAATAACAAGAACAACATGTATAGTTATCACAGCGACTACGAGAGAATAGAAAGATCCCAAATGAACAACTCAAAGTGATCGAGTCTGGAACAGAAACACCTGTTATGTGACTGCTTTAAAAAGTTACTGTCTGATCCATATAAAGGAGGGGGTGGTGGGGCATCATCGAGCTTGGTCCAATCACACGCTGATTATACAGTAACTATGGCAACTAGCTCCATCCCATAAAGAGTCATGCAGGGGGGAGAAATCGCATGATTCCCCAACAACAAAAGAGTGACACTGCTACAAACAATTAAAATATCAAAAGAAAACATTATGGCCACATGTAATTAGACATGACAAATTTGAATCAACACACATACAGAAGATGACAAGAGCCCATGAGCTCATGTCCATGATGAAGGAGAGAACATGAACTGCAAAAAGAGCAGCAGAAAAACTAACGTTCTACGATCAATGGCGAATCAAATAACACAACACAACAAAGCAACAATCCGACCGTCATAATCCATAAAGTGCTACACACTCCACACTTCATTAACGAAGTTGAGGATGACTTCATAAGTGACTTTTACAAATTTGACTTTGACAAAGTAATTTACGAACATAAAGTCACGTAACAGTTGGAATGAACAGATATCCAAGTAATTTATGAAAACAACTTTGCTATTATAACTTCATAAAAGATGTCAATAAAATCAAGGAAGTTGACTTGGTTAGCTTGACTTTTGCAAATCAGCTTCAACAAAGTCATTTACGAACTTGATATTACGTAACTTGCGCAAGTTGTGCGCAACTATGTTGACTTTAAAAGAAGTCGACTTAAATAGGTTGACTTTTTAAATTACTGTTATAAAGTTGATTTTGACAATGCCATTTATGAACTTTGAGTATGAATGTAACTTCATAGTTTGACTTTTCGCAAATTACTTTCAGAATCAACTTTGTTACGTCGGCTTCATTATACTAATGCTGTCTATGTCACAAGTGCACAACTTTGTACAGAACTAAAAGTTGGCTTCGTAATGAGTAATGACTGCTATTATCAACAAAGCTTGTTTGCAGTACTTTTTGATGACAGTTAAATTTTAGTAAAAATAACTTTTGTAACTATGGTGATTGTAACCAGTGTTGTAACACAAACTTTAAATCAAAGTCGACTTAGTAACATGACTTCGTAAAAAGTGTAGCAGTGTTGATTACCACCACTTTATTGCATTGCGTCGTTCACACTTGTGTAGACGATGAACTAATGACAATCAAACATTAGTGAAGATTAATATAAAGTGATTAACAATTGCGCAAAAATCAACAGAATAAACCTACGGCATTTATAAAGTAAATATTACTCTAGTCTACATGATGGCATCCGTGCACAAAACACCATCCCTTACTCTCTCTCTCTCTCTCTCACACACACACACACACACACAACCTGTTTGTTCAGATTGCTGTGATATGAGTGGGGTCTTCTATATTAATATTGTTATCGTTATTATTATCATAGGATGCTAATCACAGTAAGACAAACACTGTAATGTTTAGGAGGGTGATCTCATTTGGTTCAAGTTGCTATTTACATAATACAGTTGAAAAACACTGTGAAAAAACATGAGTAAAAACATGCCAAAAACAACCAAAATATGTCAATTTACATATGTATAATCTACTGACGCGTTTATAAGCAGTTATGATCTAAGCCAAAAAACGCCCACACGTGCGATAAAAACTAAACAGGCTGTAAACAAAATAATCAAAGCGAGAAAAATCACAAGATCTTCGTCTCTCCCCAATAGGAACAGCGTTCGGAAACAACACTGGACTTCAGCAGGAGATTCGCACAACATTTGCGGCTCCGCTGTTTTTATTAGCGCAACGATATGAGGGTCCGACAGAGACAGATCAACATTTGTCGTCTGATACAGTATTGCGTCCCGTCGAGAAATCAAATAAAACACTGATGTTGCTCTGCACACGCTCGCAGACGTTCCTAAAAACAAAACAACGTGGTTGCCATGACAACCCACCGACGTCAACGATACAATGCTGTAGTCACAATGACTCAAAAAAAAAACGTATAAAACCTACTCTTGGACACATTAAACTCTTCAGAATGATTCATGTGCTTTCAGATAAAAATATTTCATAATGCTACAATATTAACGCAAACCATGTGACCCTGATGCCCACGGGATGATGTCATGTTTGTAGAAACGACGCTAGCACCGGGTCACGCTAACAGACTAATGATACAAGATTTAACATCTTGCTAGACGCAAAGCAACAGTGTAAATCAACGTAATCTCCCAGCGAACGTTCAGAGATCATGTGGAATGTTCTCATAATCTTGAAAAAAAACTTTAAAATAAGATGCCGGCGCGAGCGCCCTGAAGCATAAAACGTGTCATGTGACTTCATGACAAACCATAAAAAAGCAATGATGATAATGATGTGGATTAGTTTATAAGAACAGAGGGAGGGGCGGATGCTTGTTTGTCTCGAAAGAAATCAAGAGACGCCTAAAATACAGTCGATCACATGATGCGGTTCCTCCAATCAGATGCTGGCTCCGCCTCCTCAGCTCCGCCGGGTCCGCGAGTGCTGGATCAGCCACTGTAGTGTGATGTCTAGAAAACACATGACCACAAGCTTATTAATATATCTCCCACCCACATTTATTCAATTTCCAGCAAACTATCCTGCCCACAACACACAGACGTCAGCCAATCACAGAGCTCACAGACATTTTAAGTGACGTCTTAAAGGTACAGTAACACAGAAAGCCTGTTAAATGGGATCTTTCATTTCTGCAAGTTCTCAGCGATTGATGTATATAGTGTAAAACTAACATAAGTATCATTCGAGTCTTACCAATGTTGTCCTGCTCCTTACAGGAGATTGAGTAACAGCAGATCTCTCTGTCCTGGATGGTCGAAAGGTTCCTGAAGATCACATTTAACAAGCGTTTTCAGTCATCAGATCAGAACCAGACTACATTAAAACTTCAGATGCTTTGGATTCAGTTTCAGATGAACTCACATTCTCTCAATGAGCTCCTTCTCATCCAGAGCTCCGGGAAGATCTCGCTTATTGCCCAAAACCAGAACCTGAGGAAAGAGGGAAACTTTGCCAATCCAATATTCAACACAGACTAAAAAAAAATCTATAGAATATAGAAAAGATAAGAGAAAAGATCACATCAGACTCACTGGGATTCCCTGCAGCTGGGGTTTGTCTAACAAGTTGTGCAGTTCGTTCTTCGACGCCTCGATCTTCTCTGGATCGGCCGCATCAACCATGTACCTGAAGGACACACACGATCTGTTATATGCGCATGTCATCATAACGGCATTTACGTAACGTAGCTGAAATGAAGACTAAACTCACACGATAGCGCTGACGCCGCGACAGTATCGCTCCCACATGCTCCTAAAGCGCGGCTGACCGCCGATGTCCCACAACTGCAGCAAACACACAAGAACACAGTAAACCACATGGAAACCAGCAGAAATAAAAGCCATTAAATATTTGAAATTAAATATCACATAATCCTATTATTACACAATTATATAAATAAAATTATGCATTTTACTAAATTTAAAAATACATTTATTTTGTGAAATTTTAAAATCGAATTACAGATTAAGACAACTACTAAATTTAAATTAAAGATTATTTAAAGAAGACTTGTATTTTTATACATAAAACAATCATTTTTTTTTTTAAAGTGTTTTATCTTACTATTTATTTTATATGAAATGTGCAACTTTTGTAATTTTTTGATTGCAATTTAAAACACATGTGATTTCACTATTTTCTAGCAATAGCTACTGAATAAACATGAAAACTAAATAAAAATATCATTTTTAGAGACAACTTATTTTTTAAATGCATTAAAAATGCAATTTTTTACTTTAAGACAGTTGCAGGTAAAGCTATATTTTAACTATTTATTTTATCTTATTATTATTAATTAATGTTATTTAATTATTTTTGCATGTTGAAACGTCTCATTACAATGTTAAACGGATGTGATTTTGATATCTTCTAGCAACGACTACTAATTAACCTTTTTTTTTTTTTATTTTACTTTAAAAATATATATATATTAATGTATAAATCAGGGTTCCAATTCAGAAGGAGCTGGCTAATTTAAGTTGAAATGTTTATAGTTATTGATAAACTTATGCTTCCCATAAACTAAAGGAACATTTAGTTTTTATCATTTTTCTTGCAATAACTTTGGTAAAAGGTTTGAATGACTGAGCTTGATAAATACAGTCAACACTAAAATATGAGTCCAAATTAAGTTAACATTGTTTTTAAAATAATGCTCTCAAGAACAGTTTTTATTTATATTTATTTCAAATGAATTGTTTAAATACAAATACTGCATATAAGAACTCAATATTGAAATGCTTGTTTGGCTCTGCAGTGTCATTGGTGTGATCTCATCTGAATCACACAGATCTCCTGACCTTGATGGTGACGTTTCCCTTGGTGATCTTGCGCATGTTGAAGCCGACCGTAGGGATCATGTCCTCGCTGAACTGACCCGACTGCAGGACGACAGACAGACAGAGACACACATCACCCATCTGATGTGACCAAACCTCCCTGTGATCTACTGCTGCTAAACACCTCGGTTTATGCACCGACGTGTGTCGATTACTGTTCAATACAATACACATGATTGGACACAATGCCTGACACTTTTGATTGACAAATGCTGGACTGGACAGGACAGGACCCCCCAGTCTGACTCAATCTGATACACTGTGTCTGATAAAGAAAGTTATAATGCTGTCTATGATACTTTGTGTCTGAAAGTGCTATATTCTGATCTGATACATTATAACTAATAACATTGTATCTGTGATGATACTGTATGTGATACATTGTGTCGGCTAAATGAATAAATGAATGAATTCTGTTCAGGACAGTTTGTGTCCGATCTGATGTTGTATCTAATTAGATATATATGACACACAGTATCTGATTTGATCTGATGATGCTGTATGTGACACATTACATCTAATAATGTTGTATCTGCGCTAATGATGCTGAATCTTTAGTGTCTGATCTAATGATGCACATCATGTCTCTGCTGATGCTTAATCTGTTGTGTTGTATCTTCAACATTGTGTCTGATCTGAGCGCACTGTATGATACATAGTATCTGACACACTGTTTCATCTGATGACTGTATATAATGAATATGATACACTGTATCTGATTTGATCTGACAATGCTGTATGTGAAACATTATATCTAATAAAGTTGAATCGTATGTATTGTATCTCATCTAATGATGCACACGATGTATCTGATGTGTCTAGGTCTGCTGACCCGGACACACTGTGTCTGATCTATTGTTTCTGAACTGACACACATCATATACTCGTGTCTGATCTCTGTGTAATCAGCGGCGCGGTGTCGGTCACGAGACCCGTTACTGGAGCGAGGCCTGTGATGAAGCGAGCGGCAGGAAAGGCTTGATTACCGCGATCACGTTGACGAAGGTGGTTTTCCCCGAGTACTGCAGGCCGACGAGCGTTAGCTCCATCTCCTCCTTCCAGAAGAGCGCCTTGAACCAGTCCAGCAGCTTGTTGAACAGCGCGATCATGGTGCGGCTCGAGCTCGGTCCGGGTCTGCTGCTGCTGCTGCTCGCGGCGCGTTCTTCCTCATTGGGTGGGGTTTCACATCCACGCACAGCTGATCCAAACAATGCGGGACTCGCGGCGCCACGCGCCCCCTACTGGACGCGCGCCGATGACGTCACCGCCCGTCGCAAATATTTAATCTTCTGTGAACTTTTACAAGAGGTGAGGTGTTTTTTTTTTTTTCTGGTTTTCCTGTCTTTAATGTATCTGTTTATTGTTTGATGCATATATAAAAAAGTCATATAATGCAAATAACAGTAAAATAGTAGCATTATAAGATCTATAGATATAACCTATGAATAATTTTCGATAACTAAATTACATTTTAAAATGGTGTGAATTTTTAAAAATATATATTTTTTAAAATAAATATAAGACACTTATTTTTTACTCACGAAAAGCTCTTCAAAAAAATAATAAATAAATAAAATAAACCAGTTATGCATTACAAGTTTTGTAATTTAGTTTAATTATTTTTTTATTATTATTTGTAAATGTGTTGTTATTGAAATATACAAAATAGGCCAGCGTTTTATATCAAATAAAGTATATATTATTATTAAGATTTATGAAGTGATTTGTGTACTTGTACAAATAAAATGTATGTTATGTATCGGAGCCAAAGTAAAAGATTTATGTGCAGTTTGATAAAATCTGAGTTAATATTTGGTCAGGTCAAGAATTATGGAGTTTAAACCTCCCTTTGGTCATTATAAACTGCACTTTTATGGAGCTTATAATATGACAATTATATTTGAATTGTGTAAATTTGATTTTTTTTTAATTTTAACATTTGAAATTGAACACAGTTGATTTTTTATGACAGTTTTTTATAGACAGAAAGAACGAGGTGTTCGAATACAACAAAATAAAGCAGCTTATAATGAAGTGTGCATAATATACTTATACGTATAATAAATTTTTCTGTGTATAACACTTGAAGAGTGACAGAAAATAAAAGACACAGCAAGGTGAAACCAAAAAACGATATTAAAAAGTCAAAATAAAAGAAATAGGACATTAAAGGAAGGGTTTTTGCTGCTTTACAAAGCCAGACCTATTTGTTGTTATCCCAGTTTTACACTTATATAAAGTCCCATTTACTTCTTTTAAGAGGAATTCAAAGCTACGCGAACATCATATTCTCGAGTCTGTTGTAAGAAACCTTTCATTTGATGATGACAAAGTGTTATATTTTGTAAATTCTTGTAAAGCCTTTGTGATGCCTGTTATAAACAAACAAGCAAACAATAAAATGTTAAAAAGAACAGCATTTATTCAAAATATAAATCGTTTCTAACAATATAAATCAAAATAATTTAACACCTCCTTGATGAATAAAAGTTTTAATTTCTTTCACACACACAAAAAAATAAAAAATAAAATAAAATTGTCCCCGAGCCTTTGAACTGTAGTGTATATTAGTCTCTGCAGGTGGCGCTGCTAGCAACAGAGACACAGTTAACTCTAATTATAACTAAACACTATGGTCTGTATGTTGGTGTTCGCATGTAACATTTTAGCTAAAGTAATCCATTCACATGGTGCTTTTGGTTTCATGTGGATCACTATTATTGTAAAAACAACACAAACAATCAAAAACTTCAATGTATCAGAAATAGTGGCATACTATGGTTTTACCACACAATAATTTGTAAATTACAGTGTCAGACTTATAGGAGTTATGGTATACTGATTTATTTTATTCAAGTAAACTATTTTATTGGTATTATTGTATTTTGATTATTATATATAGTGAGAATACCATGCTTCACTGTTGGTTGTGTTTATATGCAGTCAGAGGCGATCACCATGGCAACAGCAGCGATTCCTCTCAACGAACTGACCTCAGATCAGCAACGAACACTTTTAACGCGTAGCGTGTATGAGAAAGAGTTTTTAACCCGCTTTGAGCCAGTACATGTGAAACAAAACGAAAATACAAATACATGTTTGTTAATAAATAAGCTTTATCTAAACTCTTTTTGAATGTGTGTGTTTTTTATTATTAACGAGAGAAAAACGAACCAGTTTAAAGGCAGTCGAACCGCCTTCGCTGATCCAAACAATCAGTCATTAAATCGCATTTTGCAGGATTTTTCATAAAAAAATATATTTTGTCCTTATGATAATGTAATTGTGTTTGTGAAAAAAGGAAACAATGATGTGCCGCTACTTGTAGTTCCAGAAAAACTTATATAATAATCCTAAATACATTTCTGATGCTTAGTTTCTGCTGAGGTAAAAAAGAAAAGGAAAAAGACGTTAGAAAACGCGCGCTATTTTTGATCTGAATCTCTCGCTTCGTCTGAATCAGTGTGAGATAACAGGACTGACGTTAATTAACCATGTAACGTGGCTGTTCTTAAAACTTACAATAAATTTGATTTTATCACCTATGCCCAATTTATTAGCAAACCATGCAGTACTACAATGTGCCCAGCAGAGGTCAGCAGCTTTACTCTCTTTGTGATCGGAGCTCAAACTAGTTTGTTCCTCAGATTATCTCTGAACTAAGTGTAGCGACATATATGTTTTTTTTTTTGACATTTTAAAATGTTTGTCTCAGTTGAGGTGGCGAATAAGAACAAATATTGAGACGTTTTTAAAAGCCTTTTCAAAATGTTTTCTGTTTTACAGTACACACACACTTGTTCTCAGTTCTTCCTCGACAACAGTCTGTGATTGGCTGAGCTGTTGTGACGTCAGCCAGTGACGAGGGGCAAGAAAAAAACTGCGGTTTTGGGGTTTCCTCCTCAGACATATCTTTCTCTATATGTGTGTGTGTACAGGAGAGGAACGTTAAACCGAGGACACACCCAGACTAAGATCATACCAGAACACACACACACACACACACACACTGGTGTTGAGTTCTATTGAGCTGATGAGGGTGGAGTGTGTTTAGGTGACATGCCAACAATACAAATAATCTTGAATTACTGCAAAAGTCTGTTCTATGGAAAGGTGTGTGTGTGTGTGTGTATGCTGGACCAACATGTATGTGTGCTTGTGTGTGTGTGCCTAAGTAAAGTACTTCTAAATCTGTGTTAGTTTAGTCGTTCAGTTCTTTTAGCCCTTTTAGTGTTTGAAAAAACAAGTGGTAGAAACAGGAAATACTCTGAATTCTGGGCTGATCTCTTCCCGTCATGAACAGAGATCAGGTACATGGCCGAATTAATCAAGAAACTTCACTTTAGAGCCTCAGATGATGCTCTTTCAGTTGAGATGAGTTGAATTTCATTTTTACAGACGTGTCACCAGTCACGCATATTAATATGCACGACAGCAATATTAGTTAAAAAACTTTTAAAAAAGAGAAAAGAAAATTAGAATTATTCCCTTGTCAAATAACTGAAATAAACTGAAGTATTAATAGTTACTAAAACTATTAAAGCTAAAATAATGAATTACTAAAATTGCAATAAAAATGAATTAAAGTTCAATAGAAATATTTAAAATGACAAAAGCACATAACAACATTACTAAAACAAGCTGAAATTTTAAATGTTTTATTAGCAAGGTACTGAAATAAGATGCATTATTAACATATCAATAACTACTTAAACTAAACTGAAATAAAGAATAAACTAGAAATAAACTAAAGCTAAATAGAAATTTTAACAAAACTAATAAAAGCATGGAACAAAATGACTGAAAACTAAAAATTGAAATGTACCATTCGCAACTAACTGAAGATAAGTTGAAACTGAAGTATTAAAGCGTATAACAAACACTAGCATGATTTGGAGAGCAGCTTAAATTAGTTTATATTGAGACCTCTGACTTCTGGTTATTTAGTGCTTTTAGTATTTAGAGCAAATCTGAGCTGAGTGTAGGAGAAACTGTTGAGATCTCATGTGTGATCTATACTCTGCATGTGTATGAAGGGTTAACGTGTCCTGGTTTGCGGTGCTGAGCATCAGCTGAGGGATTGTTTGGATTGTGATGGGGATGGTTTAGTTGTTTGAGGATTTGGGGGCAGTGTGTGTGTGTGTGTGTGTGTGTGTGTGTTTGGAGAGACAGCTGCTGGTTTAGGGTCCCGGGAACTTTAGGACAATGAGACACTGTGAGACTTCGGCAAGCAGCTGCCAAACACGTCAACACGACTAAATCACTTTACAAACTCTCACAAAACTAAATCTGCTCACGCTACTTCACTTTCCTCAGCATGGTTTGTTTTGCTTCCTGGATTCTTTCCGCAGAGGATCCTGCTGGAGTCTCAATGGCTAATCAACAGGCTGAAAGGAAGAATGTAGTAAAACAATATCTCCTTATGTTCAAGATTTTTTTATTAAATCTATTCAGATCAAAAACTTTATGGTCTATCTAGGCTACTATCTACTTATGGTCACTACTACGTAGTGGTAGAAAATTAAGATTAATTTAACATCAGTCTTAACATCAAAACACACTAAAATAGACACACAAAAATTACAAGAAAACTTGGAAAAAAAACTTAGCACAACAACAGAACTAAATCTTAGAAAACTTGGTGATAAAAACTTAGAAACTTAGTTCAAAAACTAAGAAAGAAAACTTAGAAACGTAGTCGTAAAACATTAAAAAAAAAAAAAAAAACAGAACTAAAACTCAAACAACTTAGTCCAGAAACGTAGAAAGATTGGAAAATATTTACAAATTTAGTTCTAAATCTCATGGAGAGAAAAACTTTTTTTTTCTGAAACGATTCAGAAAGCTTAGTCCAAAAACTAAGACAAAAAAACCTTAGAAACGTAGTCAGAAAACTTAAAACTGTACAAACTTAGTACTAAAATTTAGAAAAACAGAACTAAATCTTAGAAAACTTTGGGATAAAAACGTAGAACCTTAGTCCTAAAACTAAAAAAAAAAAAAAAAAAAAAAACAGAACTAAAACAACTTAGTCCAAAAACGTAGAAAGCGTGGAAAAACCTTACAAACTAAGTTTAGATAAACTTAGAAAACTAAGGAAAAAAAACCTTAGAAACTCAGAAAACTTAGTTCAAAAACTAAGAAAACATAGTCAAAAAAATAAGAAAGCTTAGTTCTTAATCTTATAAAGCTTAGAGAGACAAAAAAATGGAATACTCAGAAAACTTAGTTATTGCACTATGGATAAAATAATGTCTCAAACAGGCTCTCTGCTCCTCTGCTCTGCATTCATTTTATAGCTGCATACTTCTACTAGATGAAGACTAGCGACTCATTTGGGACTGTTTTATTTCTCCTGAGGAATTTTAGGAGAAACATTTGAGATCTAGCAGACAGTTTCACCAGTTCCTGTGCCCTTCCTCCACCAGTCTGAGACTCTTTTGTGAGGCATTAAACACACACAGTGAATGGCCATCGTTCACACGCCCACGGGACGCTGTTTGTGAAACTCCAGGAGCTTTGAGCTGAACAAGTTTGATTTGCAAATCATTTGTGTGTGTCTCTCTGATCCAGAAACACGGGGGTAAGGGGGGAATGCTGTTTCATTTACATTGTTGCTCAGTCTCTCTCCTCTATGTATGTAGGCTATATATTGTTTTTCTTGCAATTTTGGTTTGCCTAACTAAATGATTTTTCACTGAGAACAGAAAATGGACATAAAGCAGTATCATTTGTGATAGACGGGTGTCTTAAAATCTATTTTTTCCCTCTAAAATTTAAGTATTTGTCTTTGTTCCACACTTTTTGCTGTGGTGTTTCCCCTCTTTCATTATATTTAAGGAAGTGACATCATGAAAGACATTTTTTTACCACATGGTCAAACCAAAGTGAGTTTCTGTCACAGTTTTTTTTTAGCAGTTTTTCATGACGTTTAATTGTTTAATGATATCATCAAGCTTAATAGTTAGATTCTTATGTAAAAACAAATATAGCAAGTGATTTTATTTTTGGCAAAAACTATTGTTCGCAAGGTACAAGATTACTGTAAATAATACGAATTGTTGATATTTATTAGTTATAACCATTATGGAAATTTTGTTCAGATTTTCTACTGGTTTTTCTATTTAAATAGGAAGGTCAAAATAACAGCATTAATTTGAAATAGAAATATTCTGTCACAACATAAATGTCTCTTTTGATAAATTTAATGTGTTGAATTAAAGTTTTTTTTTTAAATAATCCTACCAACCCCAAACCTCTGAATATATATTGTACGTTTTTGGTAGAAATATCCAAATGGCACTAGTTCCTAAGAATAACCTTTCAAGGGCCGTTGTGATTCTATTACAGATCAAATCATATACAAAAACTTAGAATCTTGGTCCTTAGAAAAAACTTAGAAATTTAGTACTGAAAACTATAATACCTTAGAATTAAAACTTAGTAAACTAAGAAATTTTTGAAACTTAGTATGACACTTCATGGTGAGACTATCTTATGTTGTTTAAAATGGATATTGTGCTGGGGATAAAAAATACACACAAATTAAATACAATTAATACACGTTAGTAGATGTCAGTGAATCACACGACAAGAAAATCCTGGACTGTTTTTTAGACTCCATCTGAACAGAACGAGTGACAACAACTATTTTAAAGATTAAAAGTGTAATTTTCTATCACACAGTGATCATCATTACATAAAATAGACACATAATACTAAAAACAAAACAAAAAAAGAAACGTATAAACTTAATACTAACACTTAAGAAAAAATTTAAATACTTAGAAACTTAGTACTAAAACTCAGAGAAGTTAGAAAATACTTAGAAACTTATTTCTAAAACTTAGAAAAAAGTTAAAATACTTAGAAACTTAGTACTAAAACTCAGAGAAGTTAGAAAATACTTAGAAACTTATTTCTAAAACTTAGAAAAAAGTTAAAATACTTAGAAACTTAGTACTAAAACTCAGAGAAAAGTTAAAATACTTTGAAACTTAGTACTAAAACTCAGAGAAGTTAGAAAATACTTAGAAACGTATTTCTAAAACTTAGAAACTTAGTACTAAAACTCAGAGAAATTAGAAAATACTTAGAAACTTATTTCTAAAACTTAGAAACTTAGTACTAAAACTCAGAGAAAAGTTAAAATACTTTGAAACTTAGTACTAAAACTCAGAGAAGTTAGAAAATACTTAGAAACGTATTTCTAAAACTTAGAAACTTAGTACTAAAACTCAGAGAAATTAGAAAATACTTAGAAACTTATTTCTAAAACTTAGAAACTTAGTACTAAAACTCAGAGAAAAGTTAAAATACTTTGAAACTTAGTACTAAAACTCAGAGAAATTAGAAAATACTTAGAGACTTATTTCTAAAACTTAGAAACTTAGTACTAAAACTCAGAGAAATTAGAAAATACTTAGAAACTTAGTACTAAAACTCAGAGAAAAGTTAAAATACTTAGAAACTTAGTACTAAAACTCAGAGAAATTAGAAAATACTTAGAAACTTATTTCTAAAACTTAGAAACTTAGTACTAAAACTCAGAGAAAAGTTAAAATACTTAGAAACTTAGTACTAAAACTCAGAGAAATTAGAAAATACTTAGAAACTTATTTCTAAAACTTAGAAACTTAGTACTAAAACTCAGAGAAATTAAAAAATACTTAGAAACTTATTTCTAAAACTTAGAAACTTAGTACTAAAACTCAGAGAAATTAAAAAATACTTAGAAACTTATTTCTAAAACTTAGAAACTTAGTACTAAAACTCAGAGAAATTAAAAAATACTTAGAAACTTATTTCTAAAACTTAGAAACTTAGTACTAAAACTCAGAGAAATTAGAAAATACTTAGAAACTTATTTCTAAAACTTAGAAACTTAGTACTAAAACTCAGAGAAATTAAAAAATACTTAGAAACTTATTTCTAAAACTTAGAAACTTAGTACTAAAACTAAGAGAAATTAGAAAATACTTAGAAACTTATTTCTAAAACTTAGAAACTTAGTACTAAAACTCAGAGAAATTAAAAAATACTTAGAAACTTATTTCTAAAACTTGGAAAAAAGTTAAAATACTTAGAAACTTAGTACTAAAACTGCCCGGTTGCATGAAACTCCTTAAGTGAGGGTTTCCCTGAGGGAGAAAAAATCCCTGAGGTAAGGGATTTCATTAAGAGCGTTGCAAGAAACCTCTTAACTGTCACCCTTACCTTAGTGTTTATACTAAGTGTTTCACAGTCGTTTCTGACAACATGCGGCAAAGATCACCGCGGTTGCTATAGTTACTACCTCTAACAGTAAACAGAACATAACGAACCACAAAGCCAAACCCTTACTAAAACTACATTTGTATTAATATATTTGAGCTATGGAGAGTACAAACATAACAGAAAACAAAAAAACGTAAACCAAACTGGACAGAGGACGGAAAGGCAATTATTGTTTTCGTAAGTGGTTATAATAATAATAATACTTTTCAGCCTTTCATCAACCATTCATCGTCTCCAAGAGATTATTACGATCATTAAAAACACGCCTTGGTATTTCCTCCTCTTCAATTAACACTAAATCAGCCATCGTATTTTTAGTTTAAGTTGACTTAAGGGAGCTGTTTTGGTCCCTTAAATTTATTAAGGTGAAATGGCCACTAAGGACTTTGTAGCAACTCTTAAGGGAACACTTAGATAATTAAGGGGAAAAACTTAATAACAGCCTTAAGTTCCTTAAGGAAACCCTTAGGGTTTTTTTCTTGCAACCCAAGTTTCACTAAGGGTACCCTTAACCTTATATCTAAGGGATTTCTTAGCTTAAGGAGTTTCATGCAACCGGGCACAGAGAAATTAGAAAATACTTAGAAACTTATTTCTAAAACTTAGAAAAAAGTTAAAATACATAGAAACGTAGTACTAAAACTTAAAAACATGGAAAATACTTAGAAACTTAGTACTTAAAGTAAAAAAAAAAAAGACATAAAAAAGTAGTTCTGAAACTACATGTAGTTCTGAAACAGATTTTTTTAAAAATACTTCTAAATTTTGGAAAAAATGTAAAACACTTAGAAATTTTGTACTAAAACTTTTAAATACACAGAAATGTAGTACTATTTTTTTTACTATTTTGCCTTGTTTAAATTAATTTTTTACTAAGAATAAAAGATACACACACCCAAAATACATTTTAAACACATTAGCAGATGTTAGATGTTCAGTGGAAGGTTGATGCTTCTCCTGAAAACTGACCAGCGTAATCTTCAAAGTTTCACAAGAGCGCTTAATAATGTCTCAAACTGTGCTCAGATTTGTCTGTGATCTTAATATGAGCTCAAACTTTGAGATATTGCATTGTTTAAATGGACACTGCGCTAGAGATAAAAGACAAACAAACACAAATGCAGTTAGAACATATAAGTGTATATCAGCCAATCACATGGCAAGAAAACACAGCACCTGAAGGGTCAGAGGTCGCACAGGACCCCCATCATAACATCGGACACCATGTAAACAGAGTAAATGACAACAGCTGAAACAAATGAGACACTCAAAATGTCTTGATATCATTGAACATGTAAAAATGTTCTAAAAATGTACATCTCAAATAATTTCTTGTAAGTAAAGAGTATCTCTCTCTTTGTGTGTCTCTCTCTCTTCTACTGAACGGCGGAATGGTGTGTGTGTGTGTGTGTGTGTGTGTGTGTTGAAGCGTCAGTAGAGTCTCTGAACAATAGTGTTGATCTCCATATGTGTGCGGCCATCTGCCCGTGTGTGTTTGTGTCTGAGTCGCACACACACTCGCTCACAAAACCGCCTCAGTTAAAGCAGCGATTGAGCTTTTATGACGTAAGGACAGAAACCCTCCTAAATCCTCTGCTGAGCGTAATCACTCACAAACAGAACAAAACAACCAGAGGGACACAATAGCACGGCTCCCGTTGCCTAGCCTACTGCCTAAATAAACAGCTACCCTTTTAGATAGCTAGCGCGCTAACCCAAACAACACCTCATGAGGGGACGATGTGAAACACTTCATTCAGGAATCAACTTTGATAGCCTGACTCATGCAGAACACATTGATTTATTGTAGCTAAAACTGAATTCATTCCAAATATCTGACAATAACACGTTGATTTCAATAAAGCTTGATGGTAGAATGTTGCTAAATTGACACCTGACTTACTGACTGCAATAGTTTAATATTTAACATTTAATGCATCAATAGTTTGTTAGCATGTAATAACATGACCATTCAATTACTAATTTCGATGGTTTAAAAGTTTGTAGCAAAATTTTGATTAATTTCAATAATTTGACAAACAATAAGCAACTTTTTAAACAGTTGAAGTTAAGTAAGAGTCTATTTTAAACTAATTTATCAATGTATCAAGTTTTACTTTTTCCTACTCAACATCTCTTTGTCATAGTCTACAAAGGTTGTTGTACTAATATTTACAAAGTGAAACATTAATTTTAATAGAAAAAGATGGGAATTATATATATTATATAGTATATATAATGTATATGAGAAGAAAAAAATAAGTATATAAGACCTAGAATTACGTGTGTGTAACAAGTATACAAATATAATAAGAAATTTACTGAGGTACAACATATTAGATACACATAATTAGATGAATTTCTGAATATGATACAATGTTGCATGTAGTGCATTCTGGGATTGCATTTAGACACTTCATGTAACAATTCATGTAATGCTGCCTAAGCCTTTGGCCAAAAGACAAATTGTCAGTTCATTTTCTCATAAAGCGGCATGATTTAAACCTTTTGATTATTGATTACACCTTTGATGCCTTAAAATGGTGTTTAGTTTGGCAGCTCACAGTTCACGAGGGCAGTGGCTGCTGATAAGTATAACTGAACACCCATCTCTCAGTGTGTGTAGGAGAAAAACAAGCCTAGACACATCCAGATAACGCCAGCATGCCCACCGAACGCCAACCAGACGCCACTCGAGGGAGTTTTCAAGAAGAGAT
Organism: Carassius carassius; assembly: GCF_963082965.1. Lineage (NCBI taxonomy): Eukaryota > Metazoa > Chordata > Actinopteri > Cypriniformes > Cyprinidae > Carassius > Carassius carassius. The sequence goes on from NC_081802.1 coordinate 700,069, forward strand.
GAGAGATAGGAAACCACAGACAGCTGAAACTCCATTACAACACCATAATGACATCAGACCAGAGAGGAACATTTCATTCATTAAAGGTTTATTGAAATAAAAAGCTCTATATCTGCACAAATGCATTTAAATTTTTTTTTACATGAAATGCAACCCTGCTTCAAAATAGCTTACAAACTACATCTAAAACAGTAAACGAGCTGCTCAGCAGCCCACGAGATGCTACAGACGAGAGTCTCTGCTCGCACTCCGGCCCCGAAACCAACCAACACACACAAAGCATCCTGGGAAAACACAATCACTTCCCCCAGAGACGCCAGCGGTGGAGCCTTCAGTCCGTGCGACCCATTTCATGACATCACCAGAGGAAGTTAAAGAGCGTATTGCCTGAATATTGCACTGTAAGACTTAAGGAACCAGGCAGTGACGTTTATTAAGGGAGCGGTGGCGCTGTGGTTAAGGCAGAGGGGATTATGGGAGTTTGTTCATGTGGCGTCCCTCTTGTTAGCAGAAATTCAAAAGCACCACCACAGTTTTAGGCCTGAAATATGCAAATAAGTTGCATTCTCAAAGTCACCACAGGTGGCGCTATAGCAAGCAAAAGCGCAAACAAGTTATATTGTTATCATCATGAGTGAGCTTTGCAAACGTACAAAAATCTGAAGTCAAATTGCTAAAAAGGTTTGCGCAAAGCCCAATTCAAATTGCTTTGCATTCTTGCGAGAGTCGTGAGGTATCATCGTAATTGCACTGAAACCGTGCGTGAGCACCAGTGGAAACACCCAAAACCTGTTTTGGGTTTGTAAAAATAAACACAGTGGCAGTCACAGTGCTGAAATATCTCTAGAGTCAGTTGTCCGGTTGCGCAACAACCAGTGTTTTAAAGTTCGTCTTAAATAAAGGCCTGAAATGTGAAGTCGCAGGAACGGTAGACTTTCGGCGGTAAGGCGCGACACCGGCGGACACCGGTCGCGTGCGTTCAGCTGGACACCATCATCAGGTAGTTTTTGGGTGGACTCGTGCGACCGCTCATCATGAAGCGGCTTTTGCAGTTCGCCGTGTGGTCGTACGCTGAGGGGGCGTGGCTTGAGCTGGGTGGCTCCGCCTCGTACAGTACGCAGATGGAGCCGTCCTCGCCGATGCGGTAGGACACTTCGTACGGGTCGACCCACAGCGTCAGCTCACGCGGCAGGAGCGAGAACAGCTGCCCGCTGGTCAGTCCGATGTGACCGGCCGCTCGGCCAATCAGAGGGTCCATTTCATGATTGATCCGTATGCAGCGGTAACCGGATCCCTTCTGCGGCCTGTCAGGGAACCAGTGGTGCTGGTAGTGTTCTGGAGAAAAATAAACCCTTTTGTTAAACTCCAAACTATCTTTTACTATAGTATATGATCAGTGAATGAATATTGAAAGAAGTTGATATATTTGTAATATTTTTTAAACGAAGTATAAAAGCATTTATGTACGTACCTGATAGCGCGTGCGCGAGACAGTCTCTGAACACGTGCAGCTGCGCGTCACTCAAGCGTCCGCGGCTCCGCAAGAGTCTGCAAACGAAACTCGCGGCGGCAGAAACCTCCGGGATCATCTCTGCTCCGGTGCCGTGCATCACTGTATTTCGTTCAATAAAACCGCTGGTAGTGAAAACCCACAGGAGCTGCTGTCCTTTGATGCTGGTGAATTAGTGCAGAAGGTTTAATGAGGATGAAGCAATCAACATTCCCCGATCCCGTCGGATCCGTTCGGCTGTGCTCTCTGATCTGTCTCGAAGAGCAGCGGTTCCGCTGATAAATACGCACAAAGCCGTCGACGTCATTCGCGCTGGTGTGAGCGACACGCCCAACGTCCAATGAAACGAAGGGGCAGTTCTCCCTCGCTCGACTGATTGGTTGTCAGGATGGAAAACACTGCGTGTTGTGATGACGCTCGCCTTCCGTCCGCGTCCAAATATGGAAGTTGACGTCAAACGTAGCTCCGGTATGCGTGACGACATTCAAGGAAAAACAAAGACCGCGTGAACGCGCGCGCTTACCGTAAAGCCTCGGTGTTTAATTATAGAAGCGAGCGGCGTTCGGACCTGGTTTTCCTCTCTTTTATCGTCTGTCGAGCGTAGGAGACACCTCAGCAGAAACTTAGACACGACCTAGAATGAATCAAACTCAACAACCAACCCTAATCCAACAAAACATAACAGACAAAATGTTTCTAACTCCTGTTAATTTTCTAGTTATATGCATTCAATCGTATTTAGATGTATGACTGACATAACACAATTTCTTCTGTGTGATAAGGTATATTTAAAAAAAAAACCCAAAAAAAAACCCGATGAATTCAGTCGTGAATCTGTATTTTGCGGCGCGTCAGCGACATCTGCTGGCCACGCGCGTCACGACAAACAGATGTAGAGTCGCGCGTTTATTAATCCAACCTAAACATTCTTTCGTTTGTATTTCCGTTTACATTTGATTTGCCACACCTTTAACTTCTGTAGATATCTCAGTCTGACTCGCACAGCATCTCATCTCTGTCACTGTGCCTTCCCTGTATCTGTTACCATGGCGACCGCTCACATCCTCTTCCAGCAGCTTTCATTTCAGTGATATAACACAAACCAGTTACAATAATCCTCTGCTGCACATTAATACTTCAGGATTTCATGTTATATATTCGTTCATATATATTTATCTACACACACACACACACACACTAATTAGTACATACTTTAAATATACTACAGTGTATAGAGTGAGTTTGGTTGGTGTGCACACAGATGGCGGTTCTGCTGTTGTGTGTGTGTTTGTCATGTGGACTGACAGCAGGTTTGTCTATATTTGGCTGTAGCGTGTGTGTGTTACAGAAGTTGACTTGGTTCATGTGAAGGGCTTTCACCATGGCAACACACAGGGGCGCTGCACAAGATCCCTGGCCCTATGCATAGGCAGTCCTAATGGGCCCCCCTCCCCTTGAAAATATATATTCCAGACTTTTCAAGGGCCCTCTCTTCCTTTGGGGCCCTGGTAATCAGTACTGGTTTTACCCCCAGTCCGACGCCCCTGGCAACACATGTGTGTTCCCGAGCGCCGGCTGGAGACACGACTCAGTGTTTGTATGAATGTGTCCTAATGAAGGATGCATGTAACACACACTCGTGTCTCAGGTTTGGGGGTCTGGTGACCCGTCTGACCCGCGGTGCTCCTGCGTGTCCTCAGAGACAGGAGTGAGACGTCGCCACCTGGAGGTGAGCTGGGGCATTATGGGTAATCCCACAGGAGGAGTGTGTCCTCCTGCACACACACACACACAGAGACACCGCCTGCAGTGCAACTGCTGTCTCCTCTGATCTGAGCTGACATGTCCCTCCAGCAGTGTGTGTGTGTGTGTGTCGTCTTTTCTTTAAGGAGACACATCTGAGACAAAGTGAGCATTTTGTGTGTTTATATATAACCAGTAACCAACCCGACCTCAAATGCTGAATCTGAATCCTGACTTGATTCTTTCACATCCTTGTGTCAGCGAACGTCTCCCTCTCTCCCATATTTCTCCTCCAAGCCGCTCGCAGAGCCCTGACTTTAAGGACACTGGGTTTATTTATTCATGCCTCTCTTCTGGTTTACTGGAACTTCTGATGGCTTGACACAGATTTGCACTTTGCTGTGGTGTGTGCTGTCCTCGCTGCATGTGCTGGCCGCAGGAGAGACGCGTGCATGTTCTCCTGACGCCTGTCAGCTCCGCTCATGTCCAGGATCTCACACCGGAGAGTTTAGCAGGGCATCTCGAAACCTTTAAAAACCCAACACGCTTGCATGGGCAGAGAGCTCTCTTTCTCCTGATGTCTCAAGTGTCGTGTCTTCTAAAGTCACAGAAGAGATCTCTGGTATCTTATGGCAAACCTGAGCACAATTTGAGAATGACTGAGATCTCAATATGAACTCTGGGACTATGACGTTTTCATTTCTCTCAAGGTATGTCGGGAGAAAAATCTGAGACTTAGTCGATGCAAAAATGATCCATTAAGTCTCATGAGTTGTTAAACAGAATTATAAGCAATTTGTTAAGTTCTTGTCTTTAAACACAGACATTTGTTCTTGTTTAGTTGCTATTTCATATCTTTAGATTTTCTCATTTAAGTAGCAGTCCTTTGACAAAAAAAAAAATCAAGAATCCAAACTTGGTGATGTCAGGGCATTGCTGTATATTTGAGACAGTGTTGTGGATGCTCTACAGTTTATTTTAATTATATATATTTATATATATATATATATTTGGTTTATCAGGTGAAAATGGTGCACCTGATCTCTTAGTGAAACACCACAGCTCTTACACACTCAACTTTAATTCTTTAATACTAGGTCTAGTGATGAGTGCGTTAATTAATTCCTCTCATTAATTAAATGCACATTTATGTCTTTACAGCTCCGACTGGATGTTGGAGACCCAGTCCACGAGCGTCTGATGAGGGCTGAACCCCGCCAGCCAATCAGCTCTCGCGTTACGCCAACAGACGTGGCTGCCTGGCCAATCACAGCGAGGACGTGGCAGAGGTGGGCGGGGCCTGAGTGCTGGAGTGTCTGTGTTCTGGAGCGAGTGCTCACAGAGAGAGAGAGAGAGAGAGAGAGAGAGGAGAGACAACGCTCCGTCTGTGTGTTTGATTCTGCTGTGCGTCTCTCTCACTGCAGCTCTCTCTGTGTGTGTGTGTGTGTGTGTGTTCATGTGTGCCGGCAGAGGCTGCATCGCTCCTTCATCACCATCATCTTCATCAGTGAATTCACAGCATCGGCACACGATCCCGCTCATCTGTTGCCGTGGTGATGGGCTGTCGACTGTCATGGCCGTGGATGGGCGACAGGATGGGGGTGAGTCCGGTGTGTGTGTGTGTGTGTGAATGCTCATGATTGTGTGTGCTGATGGTGATCAGGAGTGACACTGATGCTGATAAACCACATCTTATTTCAGACACACACACACACACACACACTCTCTCTTGCGTGACTCATGCAGTGATGTGTGTTGGTATAAAGATGCAGCATTATTTTCATCATGAGATGTGTGTGTGTGTGTGTGTGTGTGTGTGCCTGAGGTTCAGGTCAGTCCCGGACGGATCGGGTCTTCAGGCAGGGAAATATGTTTACACAGCTGCGCTTCACTATAGTAGTGTGTGCGTAAGATAAACCGAATCTGGTGAAATAGAGCGTACGCCAAACAGCTGAACGCACGAGATCCGCATAAACGGGGACTCAAATTAATCACAAGCTTTCCGGTCACTGCGTTTGTCTGTCGTTTGTCTTGTCTTCTTTAGGTGCACGGTCAGGATCTGACCCGCCTGCAGAAGCAAGAGGCCTTCCGTATCCTGGCCAGCTACGAGCAGCCAATCACGCTTCAGATTGAGGGCCGGGGGCGGAGCCTGCAGTATAACAGGACGACGGACTGCAGCACACAGACAGAGCGACCCTGGGATCCTCTCCGTCCGCACTCGTGCACACTGCCACGACTGCCTCCTTCGGACAGGTGCGACACACCTGTAGCTCTCCGCTGACACCTGCAGGACAAACACAGACGTACACTTGAGAAGCATTCACGCACAACGCATTCTTGCGTTTTAAGTGTTGCTTAAAATGCACTTCGTCTAATCATATTCAAGCACTGCGTTTTGAACATTCTGTCATTTGAAAACTCGTTACTTATTGCATTCGTTTAAATTATGTTGCTTCCCAAAATTAAGAATGTGTCGTGCGTGAACGAAATTTTAAGCATTAGAGCAAACACAGCCATTTTTAACATGGATGTGCAAGGTTTATGGTGTTCATTCCAAAAACGATAACTAGAAAGATAACTAGAACGAAAGCTATATTAGCGTACGCACCAACACATCATTACGTTATGTTTATTATACACCTTTAAATGCTTGAACTGGATTCTGATCGCTGTAAAAAAAAAAAAACCCTGATTCCAATGATTTCGTTAGTGATTTTGTGTTTTTATCGTTATAGTTGTAGTGTGTACTTCCCTGTTTTCATTGAATTTGAACGATTATTAAAACATAGTTATCGTTAAAGTTATCGTCCTTGGTGTGAACTGGCCTTTATTCGATTATAGTAATTTTCCCTGAACTAAAACAGTCCATTATGCAGCTTGAACTGGTATTTGCTATCACATTATTTTCATTATTATCATAACCACACTGATTTGTAATGTAAATAGTTTTACCATTCATTGCATGTTTTGTTATTCTTCTAGTTATTTATTTAATTAATCTGAACTTCGTATATGATTCACTGACTGAATGAGTCTGATTCCAAAACAAGTTTCAGGTGAATCTTTTTGATTGACTCAAACGAACTGGTTCACAAGAGCCATTTGAATGTGAATTGTACATGACATGATTCTTCTAGCTATTAACCCAGTGGATCGCAAGTCTTGTCAATTCACAGAAAGTAGCTTCTGCATTGCAAAACAAAGATGGATACTACATATCTGAGCTTAGTGATTTCTGTTTTGTGAATCAAGGACAAAAAACACAAGGGTTTTCAAACATAATGCTTGGTCCATGTGATCAAAAGTTGTCCGAGGGGCAGGTCCATTTATGCCTTCTCACTGGATTTTAAACTCAAAACACATCTGACATGTTCTTATCTGTCACGCTCCAGCAAGAGCCATCTCTAGCATGTAAGCGGCCTTAAGACACAGTCATGCTATAGACCTCTTAATCGCCTACGTCACTGTGACGTCACCGCTCTAGCTGGAGGCAAAACAAAAGGCAGAACTCATAGCAGGTGCACTAAAAGTTTGAGGTTTTGACTTTAAAATGTCTTCTGGTTGTGTTTCTGGCTGCCAGAATAGAAGGAACAGCACTTTTGTTTCAAAACTAAAGTTTTACCGGATCCCGGCAGACATTCCTTCACAGAAATCAAGAAGACAATTGTGGTTGAATGCAATACTGCATACAGACTGGACGGAGATGATAATAAATAATGCTCGTGTTTGCAGTGCACACTTTATATCAGGTAAAACAATCTATGCATATGAACTGGTGTGTTGGTTTTATCTAGTAAATCAGCAAGTTTCTGTTTTATAGGTGAAAAGTCGCCAACCTTTAGCGCACTAGCTAGTTTAAATGTTAAACAAACATACAGCGATAGATGTGTGTGCCATCCTTTAAATGGTCTCTTAAAAGAATACACATTGCTAATCATAGTTAGCCCAGCGATAGGTTACACTAGAAAATAAGCCTTTACAAAATTCCCCAAACCACCCAAAAGTAATTAATATGGCCGTATGGCATACGGTTCAGGTAGCCTGCTACCATCCGCGAGAGTTCATTTAAAAAAAAAAAAAGCTGTCACGGTCCCAGAGTCAGGGACTGTACATATTCGGACAGTTCCTAACCTTCTTGTGCATCCATGTTTAATAAATCCCTCCTAAAACGTGCTAGCTTACGCTTGTCAACATTGCGTCCGCGCCTCTTTTTCCCTCCAGGTAAGCCCCGCCCACCCGGAGACTTTGCAATGTTTACAAACTTTTAAGGGGTCTATAGGTTTTGCATTCATACGCCTGTGGATGTGCACGCAAGCATATTATTTTGTTCACTGCATTTAACAGCTTTGCATGCTCACCAGGGATTCATATCGCGAGAAGACGTTTGGATTATTAAGATCCCTTCCAATCTAGAAGGAGACGTCAAGGACGCAGTGGCTCCAGATTAAAACCATGATTACGAAGTCATTAACTTCTAACATAAAACATTTAGTTGCCAAATTACCATTTTGCTGCCAAATTCAACAATTGGGAAGAAGATTTAAGTGCATAGAGCCTTACATTAGCATTAAGTCAATAAGTGTGCATTGTGATGACAGGATATTTTAGACTAATAAGTGTTGTTTGTTTCAATTTGATGCTGTCACTGATTGTATTTGTGCCATGTAAATATCACACTGTTTTGTAAGAATATTTAAGAGAGGTAAATGCTGGTTTGATTATGCTCATCCACCTGTTGACCTTACATTGGACTTCACTATATGCTAAACCATAACCAATAATATTTTATACAAAACAATAGACTTTGAATATGTATCTTTAATTACAAGCTGACATATGAACAAATAGTTAGTAAATATATTAATAAGACTCACTAACCTAGTCGCAGTAACGGTTCCCGGTTTTCAAATTCGAAAAATGGCGCGCATTTCAGTGAGGGAGTCAGTTAATCTGGGAACTCCGTGACGGCTCTGAACGATTCGCTGCTTGAGTACGATTCAATACAGTTGCTAGTCTGTTTAATGATTCTTTTTGACGGAGTCATTCAAAAGAGCTGGTTCACAAGAGTCATTTACACGCGAATCGGAGAATCTCCTCTCGCGCTGTAGTCTCCGAGGAAACAGCGGCGCGCGCGCAAACAAGGTAACGTGATGTGCGCGAAGTTTCTCTGATTTTCAAAGTGAACTAATTTTTTTTTATCTTGTTGTAAACATATATTATTATAGTCGAAGTTTATATACATTAAGTGAAAACAGAACACGAAGGAAAACTCTTTTTTTTTGGCGATTTTTGTAAAAACAAAATTCAGTTTATTTTTGTTCCTTTTAAAATATGACAACCATATAGTTATATTTAGTGGTGTGTATTAACACAAGCATCATTATTATAATTAAACGACGAATTATTGCTAATATTACTATTTTATATGAGATGTAACCTTCATATTTCATATAGCCATCATACTCTTTCCAGGCATCTTTATGCAGTTGTTGGTCTTTCTATCAGAATGAGGTCAGCAGCTCACAAGATGAAGAAGGCGGAGCCAGAGATGTGTGCTGGAGGGAGGGGGCGTGGCTTGTGTTAGCATATAATATCCACACAAACATTTATAAGTGTAATATATGAGTGTTTGTTGTTCTGACAGGACATACTACAATCACATGACCCTGCCCGGCACCCATAGAGATGGAAGCAGATACGAGTACCTACCAAACGCGCCCAGAGACCCAGAGCACAGAGAATGCCTGGCCTACAATGTAAGATATTACCATCATCACATTCAGTTACTGTTCTGTCAATGAAACGTTGAATGCTGTGCTGGTTTCAGGACCCAGAGTTCTCCAGCGGCGTGTCTCCGGCACAAAACTGTCTGATCAGATGCTGTAACGCCAACCTGGAGGAACCCAGAAGTTTCCAGAGTCAGGTGAGAGTTTCGACGAACAGTGTGAATGTATGACTGGGATAATGGACGAAGAACCAACCGTTGAATTATTGAACACTCAGTGTGCACTCTGGGTAGTGTACAAAGTGTACATTTAAGGCAGTACATCCCATAGTGTATAGAGTTAAATAAACTGAAACCTAATATATCATCATACTTCTCCAGCTGATAGATCAAATGCAATGAAATAAACACTTAGTTTTTTTACACACACTTATATTTTGGATGTAACTGAAACGTTTTGAAAAGCCAAGAACCCTTGAAAAAAGTGTGTGAAAATTTCCTGATGAATTTTTTTGCCTCCAGTGTCTTGCTTTAAAAATAATGTGGGGTAGTGCAGTCAGAATACGATGGCACCCAATTGATGAAGACCGAAGGAATCTAGAAGCCGCGTTCTAGAATGTAGAGCAGCGGTGCAGGTTCAGATCTGAGGGATTGTCTTTTTTCTGGTTCTCGTGTGATTCTCTTCATCCGTCACAGACCGAGAGGCGAGGAGTCACATATTATGTAAGTTATGTGTTACCAGGCAACTAGCAATCATAAATACAGCTGAACACAGTGAGCCACCAGACTGACTCTCTCGCTCCGATAGAGGGCCGCTCAATCAATAGAATTCATGATGAATTAAATTTTTAAGCACATGTTTTTTCTTTATTAATTTAGGTGCGTTCACATTTTAATCTGCATTGTGGGTTAACTTAATGGTAGGCGTTTCTACTCTACTGCAGTATCTACTGTATCCAATGCTATTGGGTGTCGCTGCTCATTTGCATATAGTTAAGCTCTGCGTAATTTTGTTGCATAGTCAACAGATGCTCGTGTCGCCTTAAATTGCCAACTCATTAAAAATAAATGTTTTTTCATTGCACATTTCTGTCATTTAAAAGTAATAAATTTTTCATCAAATCATCAATGCATTTGCGGTTAAATAACTCACTCACACGTCACGGAAAATTACAAAAATATTATTTTCATAATAGTTGTTGAATACTTGTGTCTTTATCATATTGCTGCTCTTTTGTAAAACACTGCAGTTAATTTTTTCACCATTAGAGGTTGCTTTAGGTATGGCTTTTTGCCATGGTAAAATCACTGTAACTCATCACTTCTAGTATATTATTGCTCTAATGGCATAATAATATGTGTGTGTTTGTGGCAGACTGATGACGATGACTACATGACAGAGAAACCGCTGGGTTACCTGCCTCTTCACCATGAGCTGGACAGTGGGCTCGGCTGGACGGACGGTAGTTTCCACCAGGGGGAGCTGTCGGGGGTGGAGACAGAGGAGGGGCTTGAGGAATGCCACGGTCACGGCCGGGGCGGGTCGCCATCATCTGAGTCATTCATCTCGTCTGAACTTAGCGACTCTGGTTTTTACAGTGTCAGCACCGGCGAGTTTATGCGCTTCCAGCGTCTGCTCGAGAAACGCATGCGCCATTACAATGCCCGCATGCACCACCAGGGGGAGCCCTGTTCCCGTGAGCGGCGGGATAGTCAGATAAAACACCCCCTAGAGGCCATCCCCGAAACGCTGACGGTCCAGCCTCAAAACGTCTGCGTGCCCGTCCTGGGATCGCGAGGTCTGTCGCGCGTGTCGTCTGTGCAGTACCGTAAAGTGGAGCGGCCGTGTTTGAACAGGCACAGCTCCAGCAGCGGCTCGCTGTTTAATCCCGCACTGTACTCCACCTGCAGTACGCCCTCCGGCCAGCGACGGCTGCCGCCTCATCCGAGTTCTACGGGAATGCTGAGAAGAAGCAGGACACTGCATCACCGTCCTGCGCCCATGGAGTACCGCAGACGGGCAAGTCACCCAGCCTCGCCCAACTACTGCAGCGGTACGCTCCATCCCTGCGGCCACAGAGTCGACCCGCCCATGAATCTACCCGAGGAGATGGACTTGGCACTTATGCACACCGCCAATCGCCCGGCACACCCTGTTGTACTCCCCAGTGCACACCCTACACAGACTGTACACGCTACACATGCAATGAGTCAACCGTCCCTGATCTCTCCAGCTGACGAGCACTGCTGTATGCCTCCAGATCTCCATGACAGCAGCAGGATCCGAGCATCCACCGAATCTCAGCTACAGAACAGCTTTGTGACCCAACAGCCGCCCATCTGGCAAAGGGACGGGCGTTTCCACACCCTAAGCCACACGCCTAGTCAGGACGCAAATGACACTTGGCCCAAACCCGCCAACCGTGCAGGCTCAGGTGGCGGAGGCGGTCTCTACAGCACCTTGGAGGGCCACACACCCACTGCTGCCATCAGGAAACCTTCCGCCGGGAACCTGCGGGCCTTGAGAAACCAGATGCTGCGAGATAGAGCATCCCGTCTGGCGGACGAGCGTAGTGGCATGAGCACGGATGAAGAGAGTCACAGCGAGGTCCGAATGGGTCGCTACTGGAGCCGCACTGAGCGCCGCGAACACATGCTGCAGAAACAGCGACAGCTGCAGGCTAGAAGCGGCGGCATAGCCGCGTCAGGATTGGTGCATAGCGGCGGAGCCTTGGGAGGAACTATTGGAGACAGTTGTAGTACCCTTCTCGAGTTGAGCCAGAGGAAACTAAGTCGTCTGAGGACCAGGAAGCTGCTGGACGACTGGACCACCGTAGAAGAACTCCTAACGCACGGAACGCGCCTGGGTCCCAGTGAAGAAGCCCGGCAGCTGCCTACGTCATTGCTCACCGTCACAACCGTATAGCGACACCCACCTAGCGCGTGTTCAGACTGACGTGTGTGTGTTTGTGTGTGTTGGACCAGCCGCACTACACAAAGCTACCTCCTGACATTGAGGTTTACTGTAGATACAGACGTTTCCGAGCACCGTAGTACATTGATTTTTAAATGTTATGTTTGCAGTATCTTGTTTTGCATTGTGTTGTGAAGAAATGTTTCATTAGGAAGAGAATTCACTGCAGTATGATTCAACCGCGTGAAGCAATACAACAGAGACCAACGCCAGGCAAAGCGGATTTCATTTGGTGCCAAGAAAAGTTTACGTTACGGATCATTTTAAGGTGGTGCTAAACGAGAGATTCATTCCTTCAACATTATTTGCAACTAGCTTATAAACTACATCTGAATTACGTCACTTTTGCACAAAAAACAAACAAAAACAAATCCCTTTCTGACTGTCTTCCTCTAGCTAATTTGTGGCATTAGCACAGCCCCAATTTTCAATCATGAACCTGATTCTCTGGGAATAATATTGGATAATCTATCGATGGATCACGAGTCGCCGGTTATTGGGTGTGCAGGGTCATGCTGGAGATCGGGCAGCGGAAACATGAGCGTGTGTCGTGAATGTGTGCGGGTTCTTGCACTATAACTGTAGTTCTGTAGAGTATTTTTAAAGCTATTTTTCTTGTGCTCTTCACAATTGATGTCACGAAAAGAAACAAAGAACTTTTATAAAGATTCAATCAAGAATTACTAGTAGTGTTAATTTGGAGAGACAGATGAATTTTCAGCACTGAGCTGTGTTTTGTTTTAATGTGCAAATGTCAGATATTTTCAGCACACCGTTCCTTAAATTATGGGGTTTCAATTCACAACGAGCCTCGTGAAACGCCAGCAGAATTAATTCTGGAAGTTGATGAAGTAATAGCAGTTACACAAATCAAACGGTGTTCTGAATGATGTACTCAAATTAGTTCTGATCGCATTTCATGAACGAAGCCTAATTATTTTTTATTATTTGAGCAGAAAATCAGGATTTTTCCCACCTGCACTATTGTGGTGCATGAGGAGCACTGGAGTGTTTACAATTTTCCCTCACAACTGTGACTCTGCGGCACATTTCGCGCTCTCGCCCTCGTTTCTGAGGTGAAATCACGTCATTTCCACCGTGAGTCAAGCGCCGTGAATAATGGATGTGAACGGATGGAACATTAACATAAAAACTGCCTCTCATTGGATTTTGCTCGTTTCCACTTTTAGAAATCACTTTCTTGGAATATGATGTACATGTGGTTGTAATAAAGATGAGATTTTAATTAGCTACTTCAAGTTTGAGTTTATATTTTTTTGTAACGTTATCGAAGTGGGCATTCATAAGTGAAATCTGTCATGACAACAAACTTCATTTATATCAGTCTCTGAACGAAGCGAGTGAAATCCCGCGCTCATTTTCACATAAGACTTTCCTATCGTTCATGAATATCACAGATTTTCAAAGAGCAGTTTTTAGCTTATTCTAGCTTGACTATGAATATTGATTAAAAAATCCTTGACATGCTCAGTTTACTTAACCAAGGTTTTATTGTAGTAAAAGTGTAGTTAGCATGTTTTTTTTTTTTTTGGGCGTATTGATTACCATTTGTAGATTAGATTTACTACAAATTTCATGGTTAATGTAGCAAAAAACAAATAAAAAAAAACATGGTAAATTTGTTTTGTAAACCATTGTTTATAGCATTTTTTTATTTTTATTTTATTTGTGGTAAAACAAATGGTTTGTAATTAGTTTTTTAAATTAATATTTTACAAATAATAGGCTACTCATATTTATCCTAATGTAACTTCTGCCTCAAAAAAAAAAAAACGCTTAAAAATTACATTAAAAGTCATAATTATGTTTTCAAAATGATGGATTTTACCGCCGAAATCATGGAATTAAAAAAGTCGAACCTTTATGAGACAATACGAAATCATTATATACTAAATGAAATTCATAACAGTCGAAATTTTGACGTAAAATCAAAAATGTGTATTTCTAAACTGACATACTACATCGAAATTATGCCTTTAAATGTCGAAATTATGACATACGCTATACTCATGAGGTAAAACGGTAGAAGTTATGACTTTTACATTATTATCAGTTGAGGTAAAGTTGAAAACATGACTTGAAATTATTGATTGGTTGAAATTATGATCATAATCATGATGTAAAAGAACTAATTATGACTTATGTAATATTCGACTTTTAAAGTAATAATTTCTACTTTTCATCTCATGGTCATTTATACTTACTAACGCATGATTTTTTTCCTTACGTGGCAAAAATGTGCTTTCAAACTATTTCGAGACATTAGAAAGTATAATGTGAGGAACAGTGATGCTTTGAGCCTCAGCAGGAATCACTAACGAGATGACTTCAGTCAGAAAGTCGAGTTTCTCTGATGTTCACTTACTTAATTCGTCTGATTTTCAGTCTTTAGATGTTTGTGAATAAAACATAGAAACACAAAATGGAATCCAACAGTAGAAAAGCACAAAATGGAACCGAATAACAGAAAAATGTCTTTCCCTGGCTCTGTTTCATTCCCGCGCCGCTGACTCCTCCTGCTGGACGGAAACTGTCAGTGCAAGAAACAAAATGGAGGCTCACTGGGCTGATTTATTCCGCAGATGTCCTTCATAACTCATAAAATATTGTACCAAAAGATATTTTACACACACAAACCACTCTCAAAAAACAAAACTGGTTTAATATGTATAAAAAAATAAAACATGACCAGTCTCAGAAAAAAGAAAATTCAAAACAAATATAAGACATCTGTCCCAACTAGTGCTTACACACAGAGAAAACCATCTACTCGACATAAAAAAATAAATGATTCCCTCTTCCTATCACTCTCTCTATGCGAGTTTACAGATCAGACGGGCTTCAAACTGTGGTGTTGTTGAGCTGTAAGGTCCTTCGTAAAAATGCAACACAAGTACAGTCCATAGAGTCCATTAAAGAGCTTCTTCGTTCATCCACACAGACAGGGGGCGCCACATGCCTTCAACTTCAGTCCAAACCATGAACCTCATGCTGCTTGTACATAGACGAGACCAGATTTCCTGAAAGAAAGCATTCACACGGTTAAATTAAACAAACCTATATGTAAAACTAACATCTTTTAAATTAAAACCTCTAGTTAAATCCTTCAGGTCAATGTAAAGGCGCAAAGAGCGAAGCAACAAAGCAATGCAAATTTGCACCAAAGCTAATTTCCATCTATGTATTGAATATATTATGAAAATAGAATAATATGAAAATCACAGCTGGGAATCGTATGACTATAATGACTATTACGATTATTGAAATGAATTTTCAGTAAATAAAATAAATCTAAATATTTGATGAAAAACTTGGAAATTGGAAATGGTGATGTGAAATAATAAAATAAGTCACTATTTAAGTAAAAAAAAGCACTAAAGTGGCTAAGACTAAAGCGAAGAAGGAAAACATGAGAAAACTACAAAAGCACAAAACAAACACACCAAAACTAAAAATAAATAAATGTATAATTTAATTTAATATAATATTATTTAAATGAAAACATGAATATGTAAAAATAACAATATATTAAACAATTAAAAAATATTAACAAATACTAGAAAGTATAAAAAAAAAATTATTTAACAATTAAATTCAAACAACATCCTATGAAAGTATTTAATAGTACAATAACTGCTGTATAGTCCAATTGACAAACAAATGACTCATTTGAACTGAATCTTTTAATGACTCATGATTCATGCTGCTTTTGAATCCTGATTAAGCATATGATTCGCTCATCTTGATTCACGTTTGAATCTAAATCTTTGAAAGATTTGCATTCAAAACTAATTCAAGTGTGTTAGAATTGAAACGTCACCAATAACAGACTTTGTTTTTGTTTAGTATCCTGAATGAATTATTAGGACAGTTTTAGTACACGAGTTTTGCCGCAGGGCATCATGGGAATGCTCGGCGGAGGACGGTAGACCTGAAGCATTCGCTCGCACATGGAGTAGGTCAGAGCAGGAAGGCAAGCAGGAAGTAGCCAATCACAGCTTAGCACAGGCGAGACGGGTCAAAGGTCGTCTTACCTGGCGTCCCCAGCCCCTCTGCTCTGTCCCGGCAGACTTTGGGTCTGAATGGAGAGTCTTTGTCTTTACCTTTCGATCCCTTGGGCCGCCCCGCCGCCTTCTTCTTGGACTTACAGTCGCCCTTCACGCCCAGCAGTGGATGGACCTCTGCGAGACAAACGCAGTCATCAGAGGAAGTGACATCACGGCGAGCGAGGCGTCCGCAGCGAGTGGCTCTTACCGTCGTTTGGGACGCCCTGTAACTCGATGGTAGTGGTGCGGATCTTCTTCTTGGGTGGCCCTCCGTCGGACGATGGCTGCCGCTGTTTTTTGTCGCCGGGGCCGCTGTGGGCGGAGCTATCTTCGGCCGTGGCGTTCTGACCCGCGGCGTCGGGTGGAGGACCGAACGGGTTCTCCTCAGGGTCCTCCACCTCCGGAGCGATGGGCAGATACAGCAGCGCTTTATAATCCTCCAGCTCCTCGTCACTGCAAACGCCGTGAAATACACGCGGAAATTACATTACACCTAAAAACTACTGTAAGTTTACAAATAAACAACGTCAGTGAACTACATTTTCTGAAAATACTGGATTAAATAATAAACAAACAAAAACTAAAAAAATTTGAAAATTGTGCAATTAACATTTAAAATGTTAATGTGAATATTAAAATAAACTTGAAAAAACAAAGCAAAACGAAAAATTAACAAACATACTTGCGCTGTGACATGATCATAAAAAACAACAAATTTTAGCTACTTACGTTTACATTTTATTTTGTGAAAAAGAAACTGGTTAAAGCAAACAACGAACACGTATGAAACGAAAAATAATGTAAAATACAGCAAGTTTAATGAAAACTTTTCTGTAAATGGCAAAAACCCGATTAAACGATATGAACAAACAAAAACATTTAAACGAGGAAACTAACAAAATACACATTTAAGATTGCATTATATTAAAAATTATGTAAAATAGTGAAGTAAAAATTTTGAAACTAAAACTATTTGAACAAACAAAAACGTACAGCTAATACACCTGAAACTACTATATTTTAAATTATGTACAATAAATTAAATGTAAAATTTATGTTGCGAATGTTAATAACTTAATTAAACAATACAAAAAAAACAAAAAACATTTGCGCTGTAAGATAATCGTTAAACTTTTTTAAGCTAATTGTGCTTACATTTTATTTTGCAGAGTAAAACCTGATTAAACGATATGAACAAACAAAAAAAATAATCTAAACGATAAAAACGAACAAATACACATTTAAAATGGCATTGTATTATGAATTATCTAAAATAGTGAAGTAGAAATTTTGCGAAACAATTTGAAGAAACAAAAAACATAAAACGTACAACTAATACACCTACAATATTTAAAATTATGTAAAAAAAAAAAAGAAATGAATGTAAAATTCATTTTGCGAATGATATAAACAAAAACGTCTAAATGAGAAAACTAACAAATACACATTTAAAATGGCATGATGATAAAAAATTCTGCGAAACTAGATTAAAACAATATGAAACAAAAAAAACATAACCAAAAAACGTACAACTAATACATATGAAACTGTACGATATTTAAAATTATGTAAAATAACAAATTAAACATTTGGCGAATGTCAAAAACTTGATTAAACAATACAAACAAACAAAAACTTAAAAACCTAACAAACACTAAGATAACCAAAAATAAAGTTGTGCACTTAACATTTAAAATGTGCATATCAAAATAAACTTATAAATGTTTTGAACAATCAAAAACTAATAAATGAACACATTTGCACTGTAAGACAATCATTAAAAATAACAAACTTTAGTTACTTGCTTTTAAATGTTATTTCGCGAAAAATAAACAGATTTAAACAATATAAAAAAAGTAATTTTAAAACATCAAAACTAGAAATGAACAACAAAAACATTTGTAACTATGAGATTAAAAACAACATGAAAGTTTGTGAATTATATTTAAAATTTATTTGGCATAATAAACTGGATTAAACAAAAAAAATAAATAAACGTCAAAACTTGACGTTGAAATTGTATAACAACATCACAAACAACATGAATTACACAGAAATAAACTGGGTTAAATGATATGAACAAACAAAAATGTCCCTTGAAACTGTTTGATGATATTGACAATAACGTCAACTTATTGGATGAAATGTAAAAATATTTAGCAAATGCCACAATTTTATTTAAAACCTGATTAAACATGAAAACAAACGTGTGACTGACCTGCTGCAGAACGCTGGGATGGGATCGACGGACGTGACGTCCACCTCCTCGTCCTCGGCAGCGTCCGCTCCTGACACACACACACACACACATCAGTGTCATATACAGCAGTGTGTGTGTGTGTGTGTGCGTGTGTGTTTACCGGTCTGCTCCGGCTCGCTCTTGTCCTCGTCCTCGATGTCAAACTCTGATTCCCTCTCCTCATACTCCACGTTCTCGTCCAGCTCTTTAAAGTCCGGTGCAAACGCGCTCCAGTTCTCCTGCAGAGACACACACAGTCTGCACACACAGGAAGACGAGAGACGGCTCTGAGCTCGGACCTGAAGCACTCACCACTTGGTTCTGAGCCCAGATGGACACCACGCCGCTGGAGATGGAGGCGATGATGGGACGCACCGGATGCCACTACAAACACACCACACTCAGAATAAAGGATAACTATAAAAACATATACTTTTCATTAGGGCTGCACGATATTGGGAAAAAATGACATTGCGATATTTTATTTTTCTGCGATATATATTG
>NC_081802.1:726330-728830 GCF_963082965.1 Carassius carassius
TGTTATCTGTGGAGGCACTGACCAGCTTGTGTCCGTCTCTGCTCCAGCTGAAGCACAGCAGACACTCAGTGAGAGAGTGTGTGTGTCTGTGTGTGTGTGAGTGTGTGTGTCTGTGAGCGTGCGTGCGTGTGTGTGTGTGTGTGTGTGTGTACCTGAGTGAGCAGACAGGGTGTATGTGTGCGCTGATGATTTTGGCGATTCCTCGCGTCAGAAAGTCCCAGATGACGATGCGTCCGTCGTTGCAGCCGACAGCGAGCAGCGTCCCCCAGCGGTTAAACGTACAGGTCAGAGCCATACTGATGCAGTCCAGCGTGCCATCGGCCTCCTGAACACACACACACACACACACACACAGACACATTATTTCTTTAAATAATACATTTAAAGAAAAATGAATATATATATATATATATATATATATACACACACATGCATATTACATAAATATATGCATTTTATATAAAACTATATACATAATCAAATAAATGCTTACATGTGTGTCTGTATATAGATTGCATATACTTGCAAACAAATTTCATAATCTAGATTATTACAAATTTTAGATATGAAAATTTATATATACATATTTAAATGTATATATAGTTATGCATAAATTATGTATACATTCTATATAATATAATCATAAAAACTAAATAAATTATATATATATATATATATATATATATAAACGATTATAGACTATGTAAATACATTAAATATACATTTTACACATACAATTATAATAGCGCACACACACACACACACACACACACACACACACACACACACACACACACACACATATATATATATAGTTTTTAATGTTAATAAATGATAGATGTTGTTGCTGTACCTCTGGATAATTCTGCCCGAACGACTCTGAAAGATAAAACATTTATTTATTTATTTTGATAAATTACGGCGTTATTTTACAGCAACATCAACATAATCTGCATTAATATAATTCTTAATATGAATTAACATATCATATCAGAGAACCGAGAGCTGTATACATAATCACAAAATACATCGTTTCTGAAAGAGAAAGTTTGATAAATACAATAATAATCAGTGTTTCCTCTCATTGTTTATAAACATCACAGACGGCTAGCAGCTAGCGCCGAGCTAACAGACCGCGATTCTCACCGAGCAACTCCAGATTCATCTCTGCTGCGGCACAAACACAAACCAGACGAGCAGTCAGCAGGGAAGTCAAAATATGAATCGAAAATCCTCAAAAACTGCAAATATTAAAACGCTCCAGACGAGCAACTGCTGCCCGACTGGCGCGGAGCTGCTCTAGTATGAAACCCTGACCCCCCCCCCCCCCGGACCGCGAGGAAGGACCCCAAAACAAACCGCCCCGGCGAGCGCCTGAACAAAACACACCGAGCCACTCTAATCAACGCAGTTTTCACTCAGGTCTTGCTTTAAAATGGTTGCAAAATTAAACTATCTATAATATAATATATATTATAGACCAGTGGATGAAACTCTAACGTATAGCAACTATGTGATTTATTGCGCATCTATAAAAAAATCGGTAAAAACAGAAATAACAGTAAAAAATAAGTGTGATCAATGTTAATAATGTTAATAATTATATAGTTTATGTGTAGTAACCTTCAGAAGTTAGAATAAAGTCAAAAATATAATGCTATAATGTAATATGTCAGGTTCATATGAAAGAGGCCAAGTTTGCTTATTTGTTTACTTTACTTATCATGTAAAATTAAATTGTAAATGAGATCGTTTTCTGTTCATTAGCACTGAAGGCACCAATCGCATAGTTTCCAGCTCCTCTACGCTCTTTAACTGTGCCTTACTGAAACCGCGCCCTCAGAGCCAAAATGGCGTTCTATGGAATCGCGCCCGTGATCATCCGGGTGTCTGAGGACGCGACCAATCAGACGGCGGATGTGCTTATAAGGCGGGGTAAGGAGTCTTCGGGAAAACCGGCTATTACAGTATAACTAGCGAACATAAATGACAAACGAACGGCGGGATCTTGTCTTAAAATCACGCACAACGGTTTTTAGAGATCAAACTCCTCATGAATGACTCGCAAAGCTCTTTTCATCCACGCCGCATAAACGTGAGAGGGATATTTCGACGTCACCGCCGCGCGGACCAATGAGCGGCCTCCATATATGGGCCACGAGCGACGTGACGTGTGCTCAGGGTGTCTGCGCATGCGCAGTGCGCGGGAGCGTTATGTAAACCTGCTCTGATTTGGCCCGGTTCTGTGTTATAGTGGACTTTGGTGGACTGAGCGGGTCTGAAGGCACATCTTCATTTACTCTGAGATGATTTAATCACATAAATTCATTCCCGCGCTTCAGTAACGCCTCGCCTCAGGTGAGTGCTGCTTCACAAACTCACGGATTACTTCATGTTTTTATGCAATATAAATAGACAAACAAGTTACATAAAAAGCGAATCCGTGACGGATTTATTCAAAATCAGTCAGTTTGGTTCAAACTCGGAATATTACAGCGCC
>NC_081802.1:731330-751330 GCF_963082965.1 Carassius carassius
ACCAACAAATACGAGCCACATATCAACAAACCTTTGAATTATACAAGTCACTATTAATACAAAAGAAAACTGATCACATAAAAAGAAACAAAATTTGAAGAAGCAAAATTCTTTGATCGATTTCCTTTTGGAGAGAAATCCAAAGGGGCCAAACAACTTGCCATCTATGACCCAAACATCTGGACTGAACATTTCAGTTATTTTCTAAACGAACCAGGCCTCACCCAAAAACATCTAACCTCCCAACTAAATAACCTGGAATACACGACAAAAAAACGGCTAAATCATTTAGACACACCCATAGAATTAACTGAACTGACAGAGAAGGTGAAATCCCTAAAAAATAAGAAATCAAGGTGCTTAGATGGAATTTCTAATGAAATGCTGAAACAGCAGCCCCAAACTGAGACTTGCTATGCTAGAGAGAGAGAGAGAGAGAGAGAGGAAGAGAGAGAGTGGCCAAGTGGTAGAGCTCCTCACCCTATCTCTTAAGGGAGCTCCCAGCCACCCTACGGAGAAAGCTCATTTCGGCTGCCTGTATCCAGGATCTTCTCTTTTCGGTCATGAGCCTCAGCTCATGGTGAGAGTAGAAACGTAGATTGACCGGTAAATCTTCTTTACCACGACAGACAGGTACATCGACCACATCACTGCAGAAGCTGCACCTATCCGCCTGTCAGTCTCCCGCCCCATCCTTCCCTCACTCGCGAACAAGACCCCAAGATACTTGAACTCCTCCACTTGAGGCAGGAGCTCTCTACCAACCTGAAGGGGGCAAGCCACCCTTTTCCGGCTGAGAACCATGGCCTCGGACTTGGAGGTGCTGATTCTCATCCCAGCTGCTTCACACTCGGCTGCAAACCGTTCCAGTGCATGCTGAAGGTCCTGACCTGATTAAAAAAAAAAAAAAAAAAGCAGAGACAAAATCATGTGGTCCCCAAACTGGACATCCTCCGGCCCCCGGCTGCGCCTAGAAATCCTGTCCATAAAACTAATGAACAGGACCGGTGATAAAGGGCAGCCCTGCCGGAGTCCAACATGCACCGGGAACAAGTCTGACTTACTGCTGGCAATGCGAACCAAGCTCCTGCTCCGGTCATACAAGGACTGGACAGCCCTTAACAGAGGGCCCCGTACCCCATACACCCCAGGAGCACCCCCCACAGGAGGCCACGAGGGACACGGTCAAATGCCTTCTCCAAATCCACAAAACACATGTGAATTGGTTGGGCACACTCCCATGAACCCTCCAGCACTCTGGCAAGGGTATAAAGCTGGTCTAGTGTTCCACAACCGGGATGAAAACTGCATTGTTCCTCCTGAATCCAATGTTCGACTATCAGCTGAATTCTCCTCTCCAGTACCCTAGCATAGACTTTTCTAGGAAGGCTGAGAAGTGTGATCCCCCTGTAGTTGGAACACACCCTCCGGTCCTCTTTCTTGAAAAGAGGGACCACCACCCCGATCTGCCACTCCAGAGGCACTGTCCCCGACCGCCACGCGATGCTGCAGAGATGTGTCAGCCAAGACAACACCACAACATCCAGGGACTTGAGGTACTCAGGGCGGATCTCATCCATCCCTGGTGCCTTGCCACCGAGAAGCTTCTTGACTACCTCGGTAACTTCAGCTTGGGTGATCGACCGGTCCACCTCTGAGCCCTCAGCCTCTGCTTCCTCAACGGAAGGTATGTCGCTGGGGTTGAGGAGATCCTCGAAGTATTCCTTCCACCGTCCAACATTATCCCCAGTTGAGGTTAACAGTTGCCCACCTCCACTGTAAACAGTGTTGGCAGGACACTACTCCCCCCCTGAAGAGCCGTAGTCTTTTTTCATGGCCTCACCAAACTCACCGGCTTGGCCTGCCGTTACCCGTCAGCTGCCTCGGGAGTCCCACAATCCAGCCAGGCCTGGTAGGAATCCTTCTTCAGCTTGATGGCATCCCTTACTTCCGGTGTCCACCACCGTGTTTGGGAATTACTGCCTCAACAGGCACCGGAGTCCTTATGGCCACAGCTCCGAGTGGCCGCATTGACAATGGAGGTGAAGAACATGGTCCACTCAGACTCAATGTCTCCAGCCTCCCTCGGAATCTCGAAGCTCTGCTGGAGGAGGGAGTTGAAAATCTTTCTGACAGGGGGCTCAGCCAAACGTTCCCAACAGACCCTCACAATGCGTTTGGGTCTGCTGAGTCTGTCCAGCTTCCTCCCCCAACATCGGATCCAACTCACCACCAGGTACTGATCAGTTGACAGCTCCGCCCCGCTCTTTACCCGAGTGTCCAAGACATACGGCTGGAGGTCAGATGAAACGACCACAAAGTCGATTATCGACCTCCTAGGGTGTCCTGGTGTCACGTACACTGATGGACACCCTTATGTCTGAACATGGTGTTCGTTATATACAGAAGTGTATTTTGACAACGTTAATCACCAGATTCTCCTGTCCACCCTCAGAAAGATGGTCATCTCTGAAACCGCACTCCTGTGGTTGAAGTCCTACCTCTCTGACAGATCCTTCAGTGTATCTTGGAGGGGTGAAGTTTCACAGTCACAACAACTTGCTACTGGGGTTCCTCAAGGCTCAGTACTTGGAACACTTCTCTTCTCCATCTACATGACGTCATTAGGATCTGTCATTCAGAAGCATGGCTTTTCTTATCACTGCTACGCTGATGACACCCAACTCTACTTCTCATTCCAGCCAGATGACCCGACGGTAGCTGCTCGCATTTCAACCTGTCTGAGTGACATTTCTAGCTGGATGAATGACCATCACCTTCAGCTCAAGCTTACTAAGACAGAACTCCTGGTGATTCCAGTTAACCCATTGTTTCATTACAACTTCTCTATACAGCTGGGTTCATCAACCATTACTCCTTCTAGGACAGCTAGAAACCTAGGAGTTGTGATGGATCATCAGTTAAGCTTCATAGACGATATTGCTACAATGTCCCGGTCCTGCAGATTTGCCTTATACAACATTAGAAAGATTTTACCCTTCCTGTCAGAGCAAGCCACCCAACTTCTTGTCCAAGTTCTTGTTCTCTCCAGACTGGACTATTGTAATGCTCTCCTGGCTCTTCCTGCATGTACTGTCAAGCCTCTGCAACTGATCCAGAATGCAGCAGTGAGGGTTGTCTTCAATGAGCCAAAAAAAGCTCACGTTACTCCTCTCCTCATCAGGTTACACTGGCTACCAGTAGCTGCTCGCATCAAATTCAAGGTACTGATGCTTGCCTACAAGACGACCACTGGCACGGCACCAACATACCTAAACTCACTGGTTAAATCTTATGTGCCCTCCAGAAGTTTGCGCTCTGCAAGTGAACATCGCCTTGTGGTGTCATCCCAAAGAAGTTCCCAATCACTCTCACGGACCTTTTCCTGGACTGTGCCCAGCTGGTGGAATGACCTCCCAATCTCAATTCGTACAGCTGAGTCTTTACTCATTTTCAAGAAACATCTAAAGACTCATCTTTTTCGCCAGCACTTAACCAACTAATACTAGTACTTTCCTTTTCTTTTCTTGTCTATCACATTCTTAAAAAAAATGTCTATGCGTTCTGTACTAGACTAACTGAGATTTGTCATGGCACTTATACTGTTGTTGTTCTCTTGTTGGTCTGTTTGCATCTATTGTTCTCATTTGTAAGTCGCTTTGGATAAAAGCGTCTGCTTAATGACTAAATGTAATGTAAATGTAAGTCCAGTAACAGAACACCACACGGTTTCAGATCAGGGGGGGCATTCCTCCCAATGCTATGAGCAACCCCACTCCAACCCGCCGCCTCTCACCTTGGGAGACCCTACCGGGGGCATATAGCCCCGGACAACATAGCTCTTAGGATCATTCGGGTACTTAAACCCCTCCACCACGATAAGGTTGCAGGAGGAGTATTATTAATACATTTTTGTATTTTATATTATTAAAACATATGTCAGTGCTGAATGAAGACCTTTTTTTTCAATTTACCTTTGTGAATGTATCATAAGGCAGTGGATTCTGGGAGGGACGCAACTTTGGGAGTCTTGCTGTCAGCATTGCTGTCTATGTAGGGCTCACAGACGTGATCAGACACCCTTCATACGTGTGTGTGTGTGTGTGTGTGTCAGGTTTCTGCTGCAGTGTCTGGAGGATCTGGACTCCAGTCTTCGTAAACTCAACTCCTGTCTGTTCGTCATCCGCGGTCAGCCGGCCAACATCTTCCCGCGCCTCTTCAAGGTAACGCTGGCTGATGTTGAGATGAAACACAGCCCTGTTTTATAGTCGTGTAGCTCGTTTCTCATGTCCAGAATAACTCCAATTGGTCCGCAGGAGTGGAAAGTGTCTCGGCTGACGTTCGAGTGTGACTCGGAGCCATTCGGGAAAGAGCGAGATGCAGCTATAAAGAAACTAGCGTCTGAAGCAGGAGTGGAGGTGATCGTGAAGACCTCGCACACGCTTCACGACCTGGACAGGTGAGAACACACACCAATACATGCCACTCAAATCAACTGTGTTAGTTTCAGATTTTAAGCTAATATTTACATTTAGGCTATTTTAGAAGGATATGATTGTGATGAATCCTGTCACTGAAGTGAATGAATCAGCTGCATGATTCGTGTCAGTGAATCCTAATTGAATCTGTGGTGTGTGTGGTGTGTCAGGATCACGGAGCTGAACGGTGGTCAGCCGCCGCTGACGTATAAGAGCTTCCAGACGCTGGTGAGCAGCATGGAGCCTCCAGAGCCTCCGCTGGAGCCGCTGACCCGAGAGCTGCTGAGAGACTGTGTGACGCCCATCAGCGCAAACCACAGAGAGAGATACAGAGTGCCCCTGCTGGACGAGCTGGGTAACACACACACACACACATGCTTGTTTTTGTGAAGTGTATTCATCCCATAGGTGTAATGGTTTTTATACTGTACAAACTGTATATTCTATGGCCCTAAACCAACCCTACACCTAACCCTAACCCTCACAGGAAACTTTGTGCATTTTTACTTTCTCAAAAAAAATCATTCTGTATGATTTATAAGCGTTTTAAAAAATGGGGACATGGGTTATGTCCTCATAAGTCACCCTCTCCTTAATACCTGTGTCATACCCATGACATTATACAGAGTTGTGTCCTGATATGTCACAAAAACAAGAGCACACACACACACACACACACACACACACACACACACAGACACACACACACACACACACACACACACACACACACACTCACACACACAGACACACACACACACACTCTCACACACACACTCACACACACAGACACACACTCACACACACAGACACACACACACACACACACACACTCACACACACAGACACACACACACACACACACTCTCTCACACACACAGACACACACACACACACACACACTCACACACGCACACACTCTCTCACACACACACACACACACACTCTCACATACACACACACACACAGACAGACACACACACACACACACTCTCACATACATACACACACACACACGCGCACACACACACACACACACACACACACACACACACACACAGACACACACACAGACACACACACACAGACACACAGACACACACACACACACACACAGACACACACACACACACACACATACACACAGACAAGCGGCTACAGTTGTGGTCATGTGATCAGTCGTGTCTGAGGCATGTGCTGCTGTTTTCCAGGCGTGGCAGGAGAACTTCGAGCATCCGAAGATGAGCTCCAGTCCGCTGCTGGCCAGTCCGCTGGGCTTGAGCCCGTACCTGCGCTTCGGCTGTCTGTCCTGTCGCCTCTTCTACTACAAACTCACTGAACTCCACAACAAGGTGCGGCACTGCCTCACTGACCACTGACATATACCACATCATAGTTCTGCATTTATACATCCAGGCAGATATGCATTATATACCTACAAAAACTCACTTGAAATATAATTTAATCAATTAGTTAAAAATATTATATAATTTATTTAAAATGGCAAATATATTTAATTGATAATTTCTATTGTTAATTTCGTTAACGAAAACTGTAACGGAAATGTTAATTCGCTAATAAAATGTAAAAATAAATTTCTCAAATTAAATGATTGCGATTTTTATCATTTTTATCATTTTAACTATTATACAGCATGCCGAAAATATTTTCAGTGACTAAAATGTTCAGACATTTAATACATGTATTGTACCTAATGTAAAACTTATATATTATAATATATCTATTTTGAATTTATATTAAGTTATAATTCATAATATGGCTAACATACAAAAAAAAACACTTAAAATATAACAATATATTTAAATGTATTTTAAAATATAATTTATAATATACCTAACTTTATTAATTGACTTAAAATATATGTAATACATTTGATTTTAAAAACTTTTAAAATGATTTATTATATTACAATTCTTTTCTTATATTTTGATATGTAAATCGTAATTGAAACACTTTTTTTAAACCGATATTTTCTCATATGATGATGTTTAAATCAACTATAAATAAACTATTTATCAATCGGTGCATTTTTTTTCCTGCAGAAACATTTAATTTTAAGATTCAACATTTGTAGGTGGTCTAAAGCAGAAGAGTTGTAAAAATTCTGCTTATGATTTGTAAAAAAAAAACATATTACACATTAAAGAATAAATCAGTATATATAAAATAATTTAACCTTTAATCACTCTTTGGGGTCAAAATGACCCCAATGGATTTTTCCTTCATTTTTTAAAAGTGTTACCTTCATCGCAGGGGCATGAAACTCGGTGACATTTCCTAAATAATCTATCTAAACATGCACAAAAAAACTGGGCTTGATTTGGTTGTTCTAAAGGTGTGTAAAAAAAAATTTACCTTTTAAGGTCTTTGGAAATGAATGGGAAAATGCAAAAAATGACTTTTTAAAATTTTGTTTGTCAAAAAAATAAAACTAAATCCATTATAAATCTGAAAATTTCTACAAATAAACCAAGATCTGGTCCCAGAGCATAAATAAAAAGTAGAACGAACTTTGTATCTCATACACACACACACACACACACACACAAACATACACATGTATGTGACTGCAACAGAGAGCATTTTTACAGAAATTGGCAAATAAAATTAACTAAACTGGCATAAATCTAAAATTTTTTACATTTAATTCAAGGTCTGGTCCTAGAGCATAAACCCAAAGTGGAACAAACTTTCTATCTCATACACACACAGACACACACACACATACACACACACACAAACATACGTATGCCACTGCAACAGAGAGCATTTTTATAGAAATTGGCAAATAAAATCAACTAAACTGGCATAAATCTGAAAAATGTCACATATGCAACATGGAACAAGCTTGTAATATATATTCTATAATATTCTGCTTGTTCTTTCACATGTTTATTAGCCATGTGATTTATAAAAAAAGTTGTTCTGTGTACCCTTCACTCCTGTTCATTACAGTTTATTGGTGCTGTTGTTTTGTATTATATTGGTTTATTTACTTTTAAAATTCATCTTGTTCTAAAAAAATAAATAGTTGTTGATAAATAATTTTCTGAAATAAATAGTGTGTGATTACAATCATGTCATAGTGGTGACTTGTAATGTTTTTTTCAAATGTATGTATAATAATTTGCAAAAGCAGATAATTCAAAATATATTAGAAAACAACAACAAATTCTAACTCTGACAAAACTACAGATTTTTTATGTATTTCAAAATGTTTAAATAAATATTCACAAAATATATATCATAAAGTTGTGAGGAGAAGTTGAAGCATCAAGATGAGTCTCTATAGCACTCTAGTGGATACATGTGGCCATTGCACTTTAATTCCTTACCCATAAGAAATAAAGTTTTTTGACTAACCTTTAGATGGCAGTATTCTATCCCTAACACATAGAGCAATGTCCAGAAACTATTTAGATTTAATTAAGATCATCATTTAAGTGATTTTTTCTTTAAAAAAATCATTTTTCATGAGCCAATTTATGGCCTAGTTATGTAATTGTGCAGTAAATAGGTAAAAAACTTCAAAATTTCCACAAAAACACAGCATAAATGTATAATTGAGAAGTAAATAAAAAAAATGATATATAGTTTTCCATATAAAAAATGTATATTTCCTTATGCAATCGCTTTTTAAAAGTTTGGGGTAAAAATGACCCCAAAGACTTTAAGTGTTGTCCTTTTTTAGGAGTGATTAAATTAATATACAAGTGTCATTTTTGTGATTATTATTTTTTTCATGTAAGCTATAGCTTCTGACCTTTAAATCAAAACATACTCATTATTTTCATTCATTACTGCTTTATTTAATCATATACACAGTCAAAATTGTATTAGTTTAGGCTATTTTACTGTAATTTACTTTATTTTAGTCTACTTTGGCCAACAGCGCCCCATACAGATTAAAACCGTTTACAGAGCCACAGTGCTGACATGATCTAGTACACCCTGAGCACATGTGAGTTAACGTGTTCCTCTTATCGGCAAGACAAATCAGCATAATCTTTCATATCGGCCCGATACCGATATTTACATTTAAAGCCATTATCGGCCGATTCCGATATCAGTCCAACAATATCATGCATCCTTCATAAATAATTATAACAACATATTGTGATGTATAAATCATAACTTAACCACTTTCAAAGACATTGTCTTATATTGATAATTTAAAACAACTTTTAAACAATTCTTTCCCATATTTGGGAATATTGTGCTAAATATATAAACCCGTGATCCGTCAAAGGTGAAGAAGAACGCAAGCCCGTCGATTTCTCTTTACGACAAGCTCTTATGGAGGGAGTTCTTCTACACGGCGGCGAGCAACAACCCGCGCTTCGACCGCATGGAGGGAAACCCTATCTGCATTCGCATCCCGTGGGACAGGAACCCCGAGGCGCTTGCCAAGTGGGCCGAAGCCAAGACGGGCTTCCCGTGGATCGACGCCATCATGACCCAGCTGCGTCAGGAGGGCTGGATCCATCATCTGGCGCGGCACGCCGTGGCCTGCTTCCTGACGCGAGGAGATCTCTGGATCAGCTGGGAGGAGGGCATGAAGGTGCGGCCCCAGGGCATGCTGGGTAAGGGAGGTGTGTCTGCCGTGTGCTAACGCTGGTGTGTCCGCAGGTGTTCGAGGAGCTCCTGCTGGACGCTGACTGGAGTGTGAACGCCGGGAGCTGGCTCAGTCACTCCTGCAGCTCCTTCTTCCAGCAGTTCTTCCACTGCTACTGTCCCGTGGGATTCGGACGCAGGATTGAACCCAACGGAGACTTCATCAGGTGGGCGACAACACCACTTCACTTCCTCTTAATCTGGATCCAGTGTGAACGCGAAGTATATAAAGTTTTACTGATGCATAACAATACGAACTTAATTATTGCAATTTTAATATAGAAGTAATGTAAAGAATTTCACTATCAGTTGCTCATTATTTATTAATAACTTTATATTTTATCTATAGAAATTAGTGCATTAACCTTAACGTATTATATTATTATAGTTTTTAATATAATAAAATACATAGTGTATGAATTATTTATGCACATTGTATACATATATTAAATAAATAATAAAACAAAATGGAAATTTATAGGCATTTAAATTAATTATATGATGAAATACTAATGGGTATTTAATTAATAAAAGTTATAGATTTTAATACATTTAATAGGTAAAGTAATTATGTTATTATTATAGTAATTTAAATATGAATTTTAAACAAAATGGTAGTTTTTAATAATACATAAAACTTTTCAGTATTAATTGATTATACGCATATTAGCTAAATCTGGAAACAGTAGATATTAATAATCAAAAGTCACCTGTATAAATTGAATTAAATAATGCATTAAGCAGACGCTTTTATCCTAAGCGACTTGCAGTGCATTCACGCTAACATTCTTTACCTAACATGTGTTCCCTGGGAATCGAACCCACAACCTTGTGCTGCTAACGCAATGCTCTACCAATTGAGCCACAGGAACACTTGGTTAATTAATTATGTTAATATGGTAATAATATTATTGGTTGTGATGAGTGTCTGTGGGTTGATCTCCCTCTGATTACAGACGTTACTTACCCGTGCTCCGAGATTTTCCGGCCAAGTTCATCTACGATCCCTGGAACGCACCGGACGACGTGCAGCGGGCCGCCAAATGTGTGATCGGCGTGGATTACCCCAAACCCATGGTGAACCACGCCGAGGCCAGCCACCTGAACATCGAGAGGATGCGGCAGATCTACCAGCAGCTCTCCAGATACCGCGGACTCAGTAAGAGCGTTTAAAGCAGTACACAACAAAACTGCTGTACGCGATTCGAATAAACAGAGCGTTATTGTCCACTAATATAGTCATCGTTACAGTTACCATTCTTGGTGTGAACGAGACTTAACTATAAGAATATAGCGAATTCCACAACACAACTAGTGGAGCAATACTGTTGTAATTTCATAACGATATTTAAATTTTTAACTTTAAACAATATTTATTTTATACTTTAAAGAGCAGTGCATTTAAACCAGTAGGTGAGAAAAAGTGCAGCACGCTTGCAATAAACAAAATTATATCGTCTGCTACTATAGTTAACGTTATAGTTATCGTTGTGGTTAAAATTCTTGGCTTTTATTTCCATTCATCTCTCAGGTCTTCTCGCAACTGTTCCGTCCAATCACATGGAGGTCGTGGGTGCAAATGAATCTCAAGGAGCAACGGCGCCCCCTATCTGCCGGAGGACCCAGAGCAGCACTTCGTCTCACCGTGAGTGTTTGAAATCGCGTGTTGTGATCAAATAAATGCGTTTGAAAGGAAATCAGTGAGCTGTAATGATCTGTGTGTCCAGCAGGGGTCAGGAGAGAACAGCATGGAGCAAGCAGAGCGAAACATTGCATCACAAGACACCGACACGCCTTCAGTGAGATCATGTCCTTTGGATAATTAGATAACGCTTAATGAACGTTTGAGCAATTTTTTGTAATGTTTCTCTCCTGCAGGCCACCGTACATCACCCTACACCACCCAGAGCGACCTGACGGAGCACGGCCACGAGTTTGCCATCCCTCAACAACCAGGTATGTGTTTTCACACAGGAATACGCTACAAATGGTTTGCGAACAAAATCTGATGTTGACTTCCTTCAGGGCGTCTGATTTGGTCGGTTGGGGGCGGGACTGGAAGGAGAGAAAAAGAGGAGGCGGAGCTTAACAGTTGCCATGGTGATGACGGCCCCTCCTCCTCCTCCTCCTCCTCTTAAGAGCCAAAAGCCCAAGATGATGAAGTTCGTAAAAAGTCGAAGCTATACACATTTTACTGATTAGTGATAATAGAAACACTCAACTGTGTTTATATGTTTGTTTCAGAAAATGCAGGAAGATGCGGAGGGCGTGGCCTTCTGTTCCTAAGCTCCTCCCACTGATGGATTCGCGAAACGTATTACAACCTTTCCTCGTGTGTTAAACACAAACATGAGTAACTCGAAACTGTTTGTCCAATCAAATCGTGGTGAAAATGCAATTTTAACGTTTTTAGACATTTTCTAAAATTACAATTAACTAAAATGTAATTATTATCCCAAAAACTGATTTTACAAATCAGATGTAAATACTGTCTTCATGTCATTAAACTTTAAAACTAAAGGTCCTTTCACACCAAACTTTAAACGAATGAGTGTAACGTCAGTTTGAACAAAAATCTAAATGTTTTAATAACTATTTATTTATATTTGAGAATTTATATATATTTATATTTATTGGTCACCACATTGAAAATCGAGTGCCTCCTTTTATTTGGCGTAAAAAGTACTAGTAATCGCAAACAGCCGAAGAAAAACATGCGTTGTGCCAGTTTTAAACTGATCCAGATTTTCTCAGTATTACGGACGAACGGAGTTTCGGCAGCGCTGCTCTGATCCAGATTCACCTGTACACACCTGCGTCTGTTTCCATGGTGATGTGAGAGTCACATGACCACTGGATTGTGTTTGGGTCCAAACTATTGTAACTGTACCACAGATGAATGATTGTCTCACAGATTGCACAGATAGAATAATGTAGAATGGGCTCGTCATCAGTCTTCCATCGCTGTATATTATTGTCATCACTTCCATCCATATGTACTCCAGTGTTTTGTATATGACAGCTGTATCTTATGGAGCTGTACATTTTTACCATTTGTGTTTTCAGTTTTTATACAAAATATTAGTAGCTGTTTTGAATTTTAAAGATAAATTATACATATATATATATATATATATATATATATATATATATATATATAAAGAGCTGGGTAGTAACGGATTACATGTAATCTGGATTATGTAATTAGATTCCAAAAATTAAGTACTTAAAATACTTGTAATCAGACTACAGGTACTTTTTTATTGATTACATAATATTTACACAATTGCATATATATATATATATATATATATATATATATATATATAGTACAGACCAAAAGTTTGGAAACATTACTATTTTTAATGTTTTTGAAAGAAGTTTCTTCTGCTCATCAAGCCTGCATTTATTTGATCAAAAATACAGAAAAAAAAATTAATATTGTGAAATATTATTACAATTTAAAACAATTGTTTTTAAATGTATTATACTTTAAATTATCATTTATTTCTGTGATGCAAAGCTGAATTTTTAGGATCATTATCACATGATCCTTTAGAAATCATTCTAATATGATGATTCATTATCAAAGTTGGAAACAGTTCTGCTGCTTTATATTTTTTCAGAACATGTGATACTTTTTTAGGATGCTTTGATGAATAAAAAAAAAAGAAGCTATGTTTTTAAAATATAAATATTTTGTAATAACAATATACACTACTGGTCAGTAATTTTTTTCTTTCTTTTTTTTAATAAAATCAATACTTTTATTCAGCAGGGATGTGTTAAATTGATAAAAAGTGATAGTAAAGAAAATATATTATTAGAATTTTTTATTTTGAATAAATGCAGTTCTTTTTAACCTTTTATTCATCAAATATATGAGACAGCAGAACTGTTTCCAACACTCATAATAAATCAGAATATTAGAATGATTTCTAAATGATCATGTGATCGACTGATGTTACATGTGACACTGAAGCTGGAGGAATGATGCTGGAAATTCAGCTTTGCATCACAGGAATAAATTATTTTTTTAAGTATATTCAAATAGAAAACTATTATTTTAAGTTGTAATAATATTTCACAATATTACTGTTTTTTCTGTATTTCTGATCAAATAAATGCAGGCTTGACGAGCAGAAGAAACTTCTTTCAAAAACATTAAAAATAGTAATGTTTCCAAACTTTTGGTCTGTACTGTATATATATATA
Source organism: Carassius carassius (assembly GCF_963082965.1). Classification (NCBI taxonomy): domain Eukaryota; kingdom Metazoa; phylum Chordata; class Actinopteri; order Cypriniformes; family Cyprinidae; genus Carassius; species Carassius carassius. The sequence continues at coordinate 744,659 of NC_081802.1, forward strand.
TATAGATAAAGATAGTACTCACATTTGTTTCTTAGTCTGTGTGGTACTTAATCAGCCAGCTAATAAAAAAATATTTAAACATAAAGTGTATTATGTCTCATTGTTGTCTAGTTATGAGCCAGTTTTGCCCTTAAAGGAATGCTAGCATGTCACATAATATTCCCATTTAATATTAAATATGCAAGTGTATTAATTGTTTACTGTGTTGTGATGTCACTACGTCTCAGAACGCTCAGTCAACGCACACAAGTAATATCAAACCCTTACAGAATTTTTTTGCTTTGTGAATCTTTCTTAAATGATTCATTTTTGAATCACGTTAGTTTCTCTGAGGGAAGCATCTACCGGGGAAAATTAAAAAAGTTCAAATTAAATTTAATTGTGACCAAAAACAAAAGTTACAATTCAGTTTAATTATTGGCCACATGGTTACGTTAAATAGGCTTTGCTAACTTGCTAATTAAGAGTCTCTTCAGACCTTACAACATCTTAGCAAGACGTCATGAATTGTATTTTAGCATAAAATTTCAAGCTAGAACTGTTTTCATTTATGTGTTTTCATAGAGTATGTAATGAAAAAATTGGATCAAACTGGAGTGAAATCATCTTCTGTCCACATTATATGTTTGAATTATAGAAAACTTTCCAAAACATCTTTTACATGATTTTATTATATTCAAATATTAAAAACAAAAATGAATTTACAAACACAATGGACCAATAACGTTTCAGAAGAAACAGATGACCTCGTTTAACAGCTACCGAAGCACAAACACCACTGATACATGTGTCTTTGGTCACAGATCTGAGATGATTAGAGAGAGAAAAATAATAATTTCCTTTGAGATCAAATTTCTTAATATCAAAAACCTACTGTATGATGTATAAAACTCCCATTTGCGCTAATGTCTTGTACGTTGATTGGTCAGAAATATCCATCAACGTCTCTGGTGACCAATCAAAACAGAAAGAGAGTTGTTCGAACCCTCCTCCTTTTCACTCCGATTTGTCTTTCTTCTTTCCTGTGAATGGAACTTTATTAGCTACTGTCGATCCCACTGTGGACACGCCCCCAGCCACAGCTGAAACCCCGCCCTTCACCAGGCCGACGCCCACTGAGGGCACCGCTGTCACTGCTGATTTGGTGATCTCCAAACTTTTCCCGCCCAGCCAGGCGACTCCGCCCACCGTGGCTCCGACCACGCCCTTCGTGACGCTGAAGAGACCGCCGGTCACGCGCCAGATCATCGTGGGCGGAGCCACAGGGTGCTCTTTCCCGCCATCTGCTGCGAAGAAAATAACAGCATAACATTTAATTAATATATTCAACATTAAAGACTGGACAAAAACTCACTAATATTATTCTTCTGGGTCATATTTAACACCAAAATCAATAGACGACAATTAATATATATATATATATATATATATATATATATATATATATATATATATATACTATTGATTAAATGTTTTATTATTTTTACTGTATTATAGTAATACGAATTTGGGGAAATAACATACTTTTAAAATTAAAATATGATCAATTGCATTATTTTTATTGCATTATAATAAAAATCGGAAAAAAAGATCATTTTGCATGGAAACATTAATTTTATTATTTCTATTGCTCTATAATAATAAAATAAATAAATTCTGAATTACTTTAAGTATACAATTCAGTTAACATGCAATCAAATATAACAAACCAAATAAATGACAATACAATAAAGTTTTGATAGAAAAAAATAAGAATAATGATACAATAAAGAATGAATTAATTTAAAGAAACTAATTTCATTTTCCTAATGCAAAATATTAATTTATATTTATTAATTTCTACAATTTTCTCTTGGGGTCTAAGCATGGAACTGGACTTATTTCATATTTTGATGGTTTTACTATAAGTTGTGATGTTCGTCTTGCATCAACAAACAGGGCTTTGTCCGAAAACAAGCGTGAATTCCCAGCTCGCGCAGCAGAAGCGCTTTATTCCCGCGATCATTCACACAAACACTAAAATAACCGACATCGCAGTCTCGCGAGACACAGAGACACACGAGTGTTTACTAGAGCACATTTAATCCTTCCCAGAAGACACCAAACCCCTGCTGACTTAGGTCTAAAAAAGAGTCAGTAAACTACAACGATAAACTGGCATGAACATGCACATCATTTATGCATAAAACGAGAGGCCGGCTGATCAAATATGGAGGATTTTATGATGACGTGATGACTGATTTCTGAAGATATATGAATTATGAATCCAGATGAACCTGCGTGCGGATGGGTTTCTGTGTGTTCTTCTTCTCCTTCATATGTTTCACTCTTGGACTGAGCTTCTGAATTCACGCTCTACAAACACAGACAATAACGAGAATAACAGAAATCAAGATCGAGCGATGATTTCAATAATACTGTATAGATTCAAAGCAGAAATAACAAATTCGAGACCAGAGAAAAAAATATGCAATTAAAATTTTAATTCAGCTGTAATATATATATATATATATATATATATATATATATATATATATATATATAGATATAGATATATATATATAGATATATATAGATAGATAGATATGCACACACATTACAAAATTAAAAATACAATATATATTTACATATGTTAAAAGTAAATATGTATAAAGAACATGAGAAAAGTGACCATATTGTAAAGACATTCTGAAAAAATTGCAATAATAACTCATTACACTTGGTATAATTAACAGGTAATATATAAAGCAGAAAGTTAGAAACGAAGAAATCAAATAGGCTATATTGCAAATATATTGCAAACACTGTGTGCAATTACAATATGGTAGCTATATACTGTTGTTTTACAACAACAGCAGAAAAGTAAAATAAATACAAATAATCCTAAACCTAAATACTTAAAGTGCCCATATTGTAAAAACTGAAAAATATCTAAATATCTAATGCACTAATAACTGATTAAACTAAACTTTCAAGCTCTCTTTTGGAATGGCGTGCATCTCTCGATGAGACTCGAAATGATATTTCTGAAACATGCACAGAAACAGAAGCAGGGAAAGATCCTTTGGTTGAGTGTGTTAATCATATTTTCTCACCTTCACCATGATTGCTCGGATGTTTTCAGCGCATTCCTCTCCAGATCGACGCTGATCGGAGGACGCTTCTCCGCTGTGCGACGTGGCGCTCGGTCCAGGATGCGAGTCAAGCGCGCGCTACTACGCCGAAGGCCTGGCTCATGAATATTAAAGACGTAACGGGACGCGCGTGTTTTAGTCCCGCTTGATTGGCTGAAACGGAGGTGTTTTGAAAGTGGGCGCGTCGAGAGCTCGATTTATTAATAATAATCGTGTCACGTGACTGGACTCTCCGAGGAAATGATGAAGGAACGTAGTTAATATTCATGAGCTTGGCCTTCGCCATAGTAGGATTCGCTAATTCGACCCCCGGAACTTGCGTCACAAGAAACGAATTCAGTCAAAACCACAAACACAAGTTGATCAAAACATTAAAAACGAATGAATTTATTAACTGTGATATGATTTCGGAGTTTTGTTTGAATGCTTGTATTAATACACTAACTCCACAAACAAACAAATTTGACCAGAAAACAGGAAAGTCACTCTTGAGAGTGTTTGTAATTCACAATAACAAACGATGATTTATTAAAATATGTTATTATATTTTATTTACAGAACATCATGAATATTAAACAATGGGTGTGGCATATCAAACACAGAACATCATGAATATTAAACAGTGGTGGGTGTGGCAACATCCATTAGAACCCAGAATGAAAATTTAGTGTTTAAACTCAAGTGTGCAAACATAACCACGGATAATAACCAGTTAATAATTAACAGTGAAAATAAACACATCAACACAAAAACCATACCTCGTCTTATTTGACCTGATCCCGCCCTCCTCGCACCCATATGATTCTGAAATCGCGCTTCCGATTGGTCGCCTCCGAAAAGAATCGCGTATTTAGTATTTAGAGCAAACTATTAAATGTAGCTCAAATCCCGCCCCCTAATGGATCAAAACAAACAAGTGTATGGCGACAGACTGAATCTGAATAATTCGCCACTGTGACCGCTAGATGGAGGCAAACCTGCTAAAATTCGTTTATTTCTTTTTTGTAAATGATTACGTTTAATTATTTTACATGCGTTATATTGGTAATACAATGGTAATACTATTATGCATGGTGACTGTTAAAAACATTTAATTTCAATCATGGAAAATTCTAAAACATGGTATTATCATGGCAAAAGTAAAAAAATAATAAAATACTGTTATATGGGACAAAACATTGTACAATCATGGTTAATGTAAAAAACACCACTGTGCCTTCATGATAAGGTCTAAGATAATGTATCTTCATGGTACATGTAAAACAATTATTAAAAATAAATAAAACACCTGGCATTTCAATTATGATAAGGTCCAAAACATTGTATTAACATGGTAAATTAAAGAAAACACAGCTTTACATTATTAATAAGGTTCAAATCGTGGTTTTGCCAGGGAAAAGGTCTCAAACATGCATTTAAATCATGACATGCTACAAAACATTGAATTACCATTGTAATTGTATTGTATTGTACTATTTTTATTTTTTATTTTTTTTTACAAATTATTACATACGTTTTTTAAATTTAGTATTTCGTCTTATTAAGGAAAATGTCTTAAATATCACAAAATAATAAATAAATACGCCTAAATTATGTTTTCTATGTTTTCTCTTTATTACTCTTTCTCTCTGTCTAAAATGTATCTATTTTAAGAAAAATAAAATTCTTCAATATCTCAAAACAACAAATGGGCTTCATAAATATTTATTTAAACAATTTACAAATGTTTATATTATTGAAATATTCATCAATACAATACATATTAAAATACTTATTTGTGATTTATTTTAAATGCTGACAGTGTCACAAATATGTGGCTCAGGTTCAGTGTAAGGCCGTACAAGTTGTACAAGAAAACTAAAATTATCATCACCATTATTATCATATTATTATTATTACTTAGCCTACATACATATATCAGAATGATTTAACTTAAATAAATATTTCCCAGAAATATACCTCTTTGTGTATATACCCCCACGAAACAAGAGGATAGATTAATCTCTGTTGAACAGAAATCACAGGAACAATCCTTTTCTCTGGCAGTTTATCAAATTTAAAATCCCATCTTCATATCAAGTAAATTCTCTGATAACTACGGGGGCGTGTCTTCGGTGGGGGCGTGTCCTGACGCTATGACTCCGCCCTTCCGCGTGCACACAATCCTTCACAGCTGAGACGAGAATCCCTTCAGTCTGTGAGTGTCAGACATACAGCAGTGTGTGTGTGTGTGTGTGTGTGTGAAGAGCAGAGATAAACAGAGACGAGACGAGGACAGGACAGCGAACTACCGCCGACAGTGAGTAAACACACACACACACACACACTCACTCACTCACTCACTGACACACACACACAAATATAAACACACACACATAAACACTCAAACACACGTCACATGTTTTTTTTTTTACGTTAAATAAGATGTATTAAATAAGAAGCCCTTTAATAAGAAGATGCGTGGTGTGTTTATTTAGCTGTTTGAATGTTCATGTCTTCATAATGAGGATTAAAGTCAGGTTTGCATTGTGAGGCCAAACACACACACACACACACACACAAACAGACACACACACACACACACACACTCACAGTAAGTTGCTATCTGAACTTTATGTGACGGATGAATGTCTTCTGTTGTAGAAGAGAGACTTGAAGACACACAAACACACACTATCAATTTCACAAACACACACACACACACACACACACACACTTGACCTGTGGTTGTGTTTGTTTGGCCTTTTGGCAGTTAAAATTAAAATGAATGCGATGCTTCAGTCATAAATTCCTGAGAATTTCCCAACATGGAGATTGAGCTGGTAGTGATCAGTGTGTGTGTGTGTGTGTGTGTCCAGCTGATATTCTTGTGGACATGGATCACAGAGCCATGAAGAAGGTCAGCTCCATGTTCTCGTCTCTTCAGGAGAAACTGCACCGAGCCAGTGAGTCGCACACATCATCCATACGCCGGAAATCTGCATATACTGCTACACCCATAAACCAGATTTTTATTAGATTATTAAATATTTATCCATAATTTATGTATTTAAACATCAATACATGTCATTATATATATATATATATATATATATATATATATATATATATATATATATATATATATATAAATAACCATATACAAAAAACATATTTTATTGTATTGTAAAATATATTTATTTTGTGTGTGTATGTAATCTACCTGTAATTTCTAAATATTTTTCTTAATGAAAAAAATTATATGTATTTCAAATTGATACTTAAATATAGTATATTTAATAAAATAGTACTTATAACATCATAATTTATCTAAATATTATTATATATTTATGTTTTTCATTAATGGGAAATATATATTTTATTAAGTATTAACTTTTTGCATTTTTATTCACTATTAGTAAATGTGTATATATTTCTCAGTAATCTTGGTCAGTTTTCTAGAAACTGTGGATATGAATGTGTTGGAAATCAGATCAGATCATGAGTGACTGACAGCTCAGGTTTGATGAGAGCAGTGTGTGTGTGTGTGTGTGCGGTC